>NW_021870301.1:0-812 GCF_006229205.1 Suricata suricatta | reverse complement strand
GATGAATGGAGCACCTGCCCTGGCTCCTGGGGCCAAGGACAAAGCCGTGGATGGGACACAGGAGCCCAGGGACCGGTGAGTGAGCAGAGACACAAAGTATAATCCCAGGTCCTGATTGAGGCATTTAGAGGTGTCCTCACAACTCTGCAAATGCATATGTGTCATTTCCTGGTGATCATGCCCTCCGTGGTTCCGTGCCGGCTGCTTACCCACCCTGGCTCTTGGAGTCCACAGAATGTTCTAAACCTTCCTCAGGACTGCTGGCTTAGTTATGTACAAGGTTTTGCACGTGACATAAGGTAGGCATGAAAATGCCCTTGCTTGTCACCTTCTGGTTCTTCAATTTTTTTTAATGTTAGTTTTTGTTTTATTTTGTTTTTAATTTTTTATGGTTTTTATTTATTTTTGAGAGACAGAGAGAGGCACTGCGAGCAGGGGAGGGTCAGAGAGAGAGGGAGACACAGAATCCGAAGCAGACTCCAGGCTCTGAGCTGTCAGCACAGAGTCTGACGTGGGGCTCGAACCCACAGACTGTGAGATCATGACCTGAGGCAAAGCCGGACACTTAACTGACTGAGCCCCCCAGGGGCCCCCAATGTTAGTTTTTGAGAGAGATACAGAAAGTGAGCAGAGGAGGCGCAGAGAGAGAGGGAGACAGAATAGAAAGCAGGCTCCAGGCTCTGAGCTGTCATTACAGAGCCCAACGTGGGGCTCAAACTCACGGACCATGAGATCACGACCTGAGCCGAAGTTGGATGCTTAAGCGACGGAACCACTCAGGGGGTCCGAAAGGCAGAGAGGAGAGGGGGGGG
>NW_021870300.1:0-812 GCF_006229205.1 Suricata suricatta | reverse complement strand
TCTCTCTCTGTCTCTCTCTGTCTTTCTCAAAATAATAAGCTTGACCTCTGATTATAAGATTAAAATTTCTATTAATTTAATCTGAAATCCAGGAGAACAAACTGTGTTTCCTTATTTGTAAAAGAAACAGTCAGCTGAGCTAAATTGTTTTTTCCTTGTCACTCTTATTTTTTCGGTCGCTGATTAAAATGGGCAGTTACAGGACAAACGGAAAACAAAGGGCAGGGCACCACAAAGATGTGAGAACAAAAACCTCAAAAGTGTGTCACAGAAAATCAAAGCACAGATTGTGCCATTAGCTGCTTGTCCCTGGCATTAACCAAACTTTCCGGTCACAGACTTCTTAAAGAAAATCAAAATCTCACTCATGGTTAAAGAATGTCCAAATAAGTTGGTTTCTTGAAGCTTGAATCATTGTCCCCCAAATATATTATGTGCAATATTAGGAAATATCTAGAAAAAAATGAATACTTTTTAACCAACTTAAGGTGTGGGTGAAATAATGATGAAAAAAATGTGGTTAGGACCTTGGAAACAGAGTAATGAAAGGCAGGCTGTGAAGATGAGTTAGAAAGGAGAACTTGCCACACAGGAAAAACTCCGAGTTGGTGTGTTCAAAAGTTACAGCGGAGAGGATCTTTACAGATGACCTCGTTAATTCCTTATTTTAGAGAGGGGCAAGCTATCACTCAGAGACCCGAAGCAACAATTCCCGGAGCAAGAGCTTTAATTGAGGGCCAGAGGGAAGGGAAAAGCTGGGAGGATAAATCACAGAATTTATTCAGATTTACTGAGGGTCATAGCAGAATTCA
>NW_021870299.1:0-812 GCF_006229205.1 Suricata suricatta | reverse complement strand
GGTATGTAAATGAGTATGTGTGGCTGTGTTCCAATGAAATTTTATTTACAAAAATATGTAGTGGACAGGATTTGGCCTGTGGCCTAAACCCAGCTCCACAGTGTTGTTTATTAACGGCAAATGAGTAGGAAGATGTAAACAACGGACTCAACAATTGGAGCATAGTTTTATAAAATAGGATAATCAACTCAATGGTTTATTGTGTAGCCATTGCGATAATAAATGGAACAATTGTAGGAGTTGGGCGGGCGGTGGGGGGGAAGCACCTTGGTTAAGCCTCCGACTTCAGCTCAGGTCATGATCTCACGGTTTGTGAGTTCGAGCCCCTCACCGGGCATCTGTGCTGATGGCTCAGAGCCTGGAGCCTGCTTCAGATTCTGTGTCTCCACCTCTCTCTGCCTCTCCCCCACTCACGCTCTGTCTTGCTCTCTCTCAAAAGTAAATAAACATTAAAAAAAAAAGTAGGAGCCTGGGAAATGTTAAATAAAAAACACAAACAAAAAAACAGGATCTAAAATTATATATCCAGCAAGATTATAAACATATAAAATTCTGTCTGTAGAAGGACAAAGGCAGAAAGGGAATATATAAAAAGTGCAAATAATTGTTTGCCATGATGGATGAGATTTCAAGTTGATTATATTATTTTCATCACTAGTATTAAAAGTTGACTTGTGAGGTAACACAAACTTTCAACGTTCATAGCTAGATAGCATTGCTGTCATCACGCAGCATCTGCCCTTTGGTTAGGAAAAGTGCTGGAAAAACAAGGCAGAGGTTTGAGGTACTGAGGGAATTCTAGGGTGGTCACG
>NW_021870298.1:0-812 GCF_006229205.1 Suricata suricatta | reverse complement strand
CACAGCACAAATACCTTTCCCTGTTGGGACCTGTAATGATGACTCCTTCCTGTCGAGGATCCTCCTACTCGGGTCTGGGGTCGGGAGTTCTCCTGATAATGAACACGGAGCAGTATGGCATGGGCATGTGCCCGGCTAGCCCCACTCTGTCTTAGTGAGGTTTTCTCTTATTAAATTTCACAAAGGGAAACTGCGAGGAAGAAAGAATGGATCAGGACCGAGTTCTGGGAGGCGTGACAGTGGGAAGGGGATGAGGGAAGTTTTGCTTCTTTGGATTCTGCATGCTACCATAAATATAGTAACCGTATTAGCAAAAGTAAACGTTTCTCCTCGCGTCCCTGTGCGCCTGCTGATTTCTCGGTGATGATTCGGAAAAGCAGACGTATCTCCAATTTCGTCTTCCTCAAACACCTGTACAGAACCCTTTACCACCTTTCTTACGGTGGAAGCTTTGGTGATCAGGACAAGCCTTCACCACCTTCCCATCTGTCAGCTAATCCTTCCTTCCTGAGTCAATAAAAATATAGCAGCAACTATTCTAACGGCCAAGAATTGGAAACTCTCCCAAAGTCCTCCAACAGGAAAGCAGATTTTATGAAAGTGGGATATCCATACAGTGGAAACCCAGCAGTAGGAGGAACGAGCTATGCAGTGTGGACGACTCCCATGAGCATCATACTAAGTAAGGTGGCCGCGGGAGAGTGCAGGATGGGTGAGTCTGTTCCACGATGTTCCAGAAAAAGACAGCACATCAGTGGTTGCCTGGGTTAAAGCCCCTGAGAAAGGAGTGGAGAGAACTTTGAGGACAATAG
>NW_021870297.1:0-812 GCF_006229205.1 Suricata suricatta | reverse complement strand
ATGTACAATATAATGATGCAACAATTCTATACATTACTCAGTGCTCATCCCAATAAATGTATTTTTAATCGTCCTCACTTCTTTCACTCCTCCCCCTACCCAACTCCCCTTTGTTCACCACCACTTTGTTCTCTGTGTTTAGGAGCCTGGTTTTTTGTTTTTCTCTTTTCCTCTTT
The DNA here is from genome assembly GCF_006229205.1 of Suricata suricatta. Lineage (NCBI taxonomy): Eukaryota > Metazoa > Chordata > Mammalia > Carnivora > Herpestidae > Suricata > Suricata suricatta. The sequence continues at coordinate 636 of NW_021870297.1, read as the reverse complement.
GTTCTCTTAAATTCCATGTATGAGTAAAATCATTGTTGCAAATGGCGAGATTTCATTTTTGAATGACTAATATTCCATTACATATGTTTATATGTAATATAAGTGATATATATGTGATATATACTGGACACATGCTAATTCTGCTCTTAAGTTTTTGAGGGGCATCCATACTGTCTTCCACAGTGGCTACACCAGCCACCAACTTGCATTCCCACCGACAGTGCACAAGGGTTCCTTTTTCTCCGATCCTCACCAATACTTGTTGTTTCTTGTGTTTTGTATTTTAGCTATTCTAACAAGCGTGAGATGATATCTTATTACAGTTTTAATTTGCATTTCCCTAATAATTGGTGATGTTAAGCATCTTCATGTATCTGTTTGCCTTCTGTATGTTTTCTTTGGGAAAATGTCTATGCATGTCTTCTGACAATTTTTAATTGGTGTTGAGTTGCATATGTTCTTTATATATTTTGGATATTAACCCATTATCAGATATATCATTTGCAAATATCTTCTCCCATTCAGTGGGCTGTCTTTTCTGTTTTGTTGATGGTTTCCCTCACTGCACAAAAGCTTTTCAGAAACAATGGCCTTTCCAACCAATGTCAGAAAATAATAAAATATTCAGGATAAGAG
>NW_021870296.1:0-812 GCF_006229205.1 Suricata suricatta | reverse complement strand
TCATATTAAAATTGTTTCTTAGATACACAGTTTTTTTGCCAGTAAATTGCAATTCTGAAACCACATTTGTAAGTTACTGTATCTATCTTAGGACATCATAAAATCTGACATCTTGTTTCATCATTTTGGGTTGCTTATTCCTTGTCTTATAACCCTTATCATTAACAATGAGATGAAGAAATCAGTAGATGATTTTCCCTGCAAACCCCATCAATCTCATGAGCTGAGTTTTCCCAGATATATTCTGAGAGAATTTATGCCAAAATGACAAACTTGGCAAGTCCAGGTTATGTCAAAATATATGTGTAAAGGAAAACTTTCTAATATTTTACTATTGAGTGATAGCTCTGCACTCCTTGTGAACTTTAAACTCCTATTACTGTTAATTGCCATGTGTCCTGAGTATGAATCAAAGTGTCAGCACCATATTGGTGTCTTTAAATTCAGAAAGTGCTGCATACTTTTAGAAGTCATATTTCCCAGTCCTCACCTTCTAGGAAGCTTTTTGTATTTTGATTCCACTGCATACCATAAGAAACCATTTTGGTATGTCTGGGTAATACATACCAATGTGGGAGGTGGGCTTTGACTCCGGGTAGGTCATCTAAGAATATCACTCATAGCATATTTAAAGCATCCAGTCGGCATGAGATTAGCATAATTCTACACTACATAACATTTCTTTTAAGGGACCAGTAAAATCTTAGTAAATAAAGACTTGTGGTAACCATTAAAGAACATTATGGTATTCCCAGGAATAAAAACTGACTCACAGAGACAGAATATGTATTTTGGAAATGAATGTTCTTATA
>NW_021870295.1:0-812 GCF_006229205.1 Suricata suricatta | reverse complement strand
TCGGACCTGAAGGACATGACGTCGGAGCAGCTGGACGAGATCCTCCGGAACCACACGGAGATCGTGTTCGCGCGGACGTCCCCGCAGCAGAAACTCATCATCGTGGAGGGCTGTCAGCGGCAGGTGAGCAGGGCGCAGGCGCGGGACGGGCTGGGCGGGGCCGGCGGGCCGGGCCTGCTCCTCCGCTCTAACTGTGTCTTGGCCCAGGGGGCCATCGTGGCGGTGACCGGGGACGGCGTGAACGACTCCCCCGCGCTGAAGAAGGCCGACATCGGCATCGCCATGGGCATCACGGGCTCCGACGTGTCGAAGCAGGCCGCTGACATGATCCTGCTGGATGACAACTTCGCGTCCATCGTCACGGGCGTGGAGGAGGGTGAGGGGCCGGGTGCCCGTCCACTCAGGTGGCCCTCGGGCGGGGGCTGGCTTTCGCATTGCTCTCGTCCCCTTAGCGCATCATTCAGCCCCCACGATCCTGTACCGGTGGGGAGAAATCAATGTGAGACAAAATTGTTAGATTCGGCAGCACTTAGAGCATTACTGTAGAGAACCTTCCTTATGAGATTCAAGGAAAGTGCGGACTTGCTAAGGAGTCCAGGCTCTGCTCTGGCACGGTATCATCTTCGCTCTCTCGAGCACATTTAGGTGGGTCTGCAGCAGGTTCCAGAATGTGGCCACACCTGGGACCACTCTATATGCCGCACATTGCCTGAATGACACTGAGCATAGAGGTCAGCTGGAGCCTGATCTAGGCACTGACCAATCAAGTGCCCTCTTCCGGGAGAATTCCAAAGACCACGCCCACTGGTTAG
>NW_021870294.1:0-812 GCF_006229205.1 Suricata suricatta | reverse complement strand
CCTACCCTAAGGGAACCTACTCCGCTACCAACCCAACCGGTTCCCTTGGTCTAGGATCCTAGAGGAGGTTGTAAGCCTTGAAAGGAAGGAGAAACAATCACCTTAATGGATCAATTTGCAGCTCAGTGGGTGAGTGGGTGGGGATGCCCCTCCTCAACTCTGGCTTACCCAAGATTTCTCCCAAGGAAGCGAGATTTCACATAAAATTCAGCAATGAATGGAGTCTAATGGACAAGTCTTCAAGATAAGTCCTGACCCTAGAAGTCTTCAAGGGTGAAAGAAGGGCCAGTGAGGAGGCTCATAACTCTAAAGAACTTGGTAAATGAAGGCTCATGTACCCTTGGCTTGCACCTCAAGGGGAGGCAGAAAAGATGGAAAATGACTTTTGTGAAGCCGGTAAGATGAGCCAGAGTTGCTGCTGCAATACTTTTCAGGCAAATTTGAGGATTTTGATCTTTATCAAATGCAAAGAAACACCAGTGAAGTTTTTTTGGTTTTGTTTTTTTTAAGTCATCCCTACCTCCAGTGTGCGGCCTGAATTCAGGACCCAGAGATCAGGGGTCACACGGTTTACCCACTGAGCCAGCCAGAAGCCCCTGCAGGTAAAGCATTTTAAACACTTCACGTGATATAATAAAATTTTAATTTTGAAAGGATGACAGGCTACAATTCAGTGCCTTTAAGAGATCCAAGAAGTGGTGAGTGGCGGGAAGTAAAATACAGGTGTGATTTAGAGAATCCTCACCAGATACAGTTATTGTGGTTCCTAAACATTTGCTGGTGGCATCTCCTTCCCCCACCCCCCTTTTTTT
>NW_021870293.1:0-812 GCF_006229205.1 Suricata suricatta | reverse complement strand
TGGAGGGCACTTGAGGGGAAGAGCACTGGGTGTTGTATGGAAAACAATTTGACAATAAAATATTATGGAAAAAAAAGAAAACCTGCTGGGAAGTCAAATATATGTGTAATACGCTGAATTCAATGAAAGAATACAGTGCAGAATGCCCCCATTAAAATGCGATCACCTGGACCTAAGTTTTGTTTGAAAACATGTGCGCAAACCAAGGAAATAAGTGCTCCACCCACAATCCTGAGAAAACACTTTGTGGAAGGTATCACTTTGTTATCTTCGTTTTATAGCATGACAAAGTCGTATGTTTGAATACACATGCTTGGTAGTCAAATGTATGTGTAGCAAAGTCATTTCTCTGATGGAAGACAGTGAAAAATGCCCCTCTGCCTGAGATTTTTGGCAATTAAGTAAGTTTGGCATGAAAACATGTGCACAGAGCACGGAAAGACTGGTTTCCTACTCAACACTGAGAAACAACACTGTGCAGGGACTAAATCATTGTGTTACCATCTAGTATAACCAAGTTAATGACGTTTGAAAACATTTGCTGGGGAGTCAATAAATGTGGAATACGCACAATTCTGTGAAGTGTACAGTGAAGAATAACCCAGTAAAATGCGATTCCATGGAATTGAGTTTTGTTTGAAAACATGTGCACAAACCAAGGAAATAAGTGCTTCACCGCAATCCTGAGAAACAACACTTTGTGGAAGGCATCACTTTGTTACCTTCGTTTCATAGTATGACGAAGTTTGTATGTTTGAAAACACATGCTGGCTAATCAAATGTACATGTAGCAAAGTCATTTCTTTGAAGGA
>NW_021870292.1:0-1653 GCF_006229205.1 Suricata suricatta | reverse complement strand
CTGTTTTTCCTAGTTATTAAGTCTGGATTGCAGTGAAAGATGCTGACTCTTTGGTGTTCTGGATATTGTGTTTTCTTCACTGGTAGCTCTCCTGAAGACTTGTGAAGCCCATATTACTGCCTGTTAGGGCAGTCGGATTTGCCTTCTTGTGATTTTGGAAGGAAATCCTTCTGTGTCCATCAGCTTGTTATCACAGAGATGTCTTGCTCTGTCCCTCATTAATTGCACCTGTTCTTAAGAGAGATAATGTCACGAGTCATGTCAGTCATACCTAAATACAGTAAATGAGTTTATCAAATCTTTTCCTTAGTGCAGATTTCTAGAGATGTAATAAAATACAAATTTGCATGGAATGGGTGTCATCAATAAGGATTTTTTAACACTAGAGAATTTTACATGGGAGCTGCTTTTAGGTGTGCTTTTTAAATTTTTTTCTGTCATGTCCGCCCCGGCCGGCGGGGCAGTAAATCGGGTCGTAGGTTCCTAAGGGAGGGAGCGAGAATAGGGCAGGAAGGAGCACAGAGAGTGAAGGCAGACAAGATTTCCGATCAAGCTGCTCTGCTCTTTATTGAGAGACCACGCATGTCTTATAAAGGGTAGAAGGCGGGCAGCTGACGTGAGTCAGTTGCTAGGAAACAAGGGCGGGGACTGCAGCGTCAGCTTGCCACCGGAGAGGCTAACAAGGCAGGTTTGGGAAGTAAACAAGAAGGCCTCAGCTGAAGGTGATAAGCAGCTCTTGCTGTGCTGGGAGTGATAACGCAGCTCAGCTGTGCGGGTCGCTGATCTTGCAGGTCAAGGCACATGTCTTTTCTTCTGGCAGCTCCTGTGGCAGCTCCCCACATTTTTCAGTGTATGAAATTATGGGTATAAAATATACTCACCTCCACAAAGGCTTCCCCAGCTTCTCTTCATGTTACCACTAATTCTGTCCATGCTGGAAGTGAGTAGTTGAGCTCTGGGATACAACTACCATGAGTGACATGCCCACAGGATTTGGGGCATTGTAAACAATTACTGACAAAGTCCCTGCTGCCATGGCTCTTAACATCTAATGGGAGAAAAATAGCCAATAAACAAACAAACAAATCAATATTGATAAACCCTTTTCATACCATTAACACAGGGTTATGTGAATGTGACTGGATGGCTACTTTAGATTGAATGATCAGGAAAACCTTCTTATAGAGAAGACATTTAGGTTCAGATCCTAATGAAGAACAGCAATGTAAACAAGGAGAACAGAATCCAAAATGCAAAAACTCTAAAGGATGACCCACCTTGGGGTGGCTGAGAAACCAAAAGCCAAGAAAGGGAGCTTCATGGATGAGTGTGAGCAAGATAGATGATGAGCTTTTTAAAGGAGGCAGAAGTCAGGGCACATGGGGTTTTGTTAGCTCTGGTAAGGATTTGAAAATCATTAGCAAATAGATGGTTTATTGAAAGCCAGATGCCTAGACAAAGTTGCCTTTGGGGAGTAAGTAGACATAAAAGGGAGGGGGTCAGGACAGATTTGGAACAGTCAATATTTAGAGATTGAGCAGAGAAGGATGTGGGCAAGTCAGAGGGGACTGCAAAGAAGCAACCAGTGAGGTTAGTTTAGATGTCTGGAAAGTTATTAGGAGAAGGTGTTTCAAAAAGGAGGGAATGGTAAAT
>NW_021870291.1:0-812 GCF_006229205.1 Suricata suricatta | reverse complement strand
CTCCATGAATGCCTGTTCTTTCAGTGCAGGGCGGTGAGAGGACATTGGAGAATGGTTTAATTAAAATAAGGCTTATATCTGGTATCGCCGGCTTTAACTAAATGCATAATAAAGAGTCTGAGAGAAGAACACAGACAAGAAAGATTTCATCAGATTTAAATGACTTCTGGTTCTGAGGTCACATCCGCGTTTGTTGACAGCTTGAGATCATCTTAGTGACAACAGAGGTCCTGGTCCAAATGATGGTACCATTTCAAATAGGAGTCCAGAGATTCTGATAAAATCCCCAGAAATAAGCTGCATCATCTCTTGAAATGAAATACTGGTTCTTAGGTGAGCTTCAGAGACTAGAACAACCCACTTACTCCAGCCATCCTGTACAAATATAGACTTCAGATTTTGCTTCCTGTGTATCTCTTTTTTTAAATTTTTTAATGTTTTATTTATTTTTGATACAGAGAGAGACAGAGCATGAGAGGGGGAGGGGCAGAGAGAGAAGGAGACACAGAACTGGAAGCAGGCTCCAGGCTCTGAGCTGTCAGCACAGAGCCTGACGCGGAGCTCGAACCCACGAACATGAGATCTGACCTAAGCCGAAGTCGGAGGCTTAACCGACTGAGCCACCCAGGCGCCCCAACTTCCTGTGTATCTCCTACCCAGATGTAGATAGTTATAGCTCTGAACATACCTGGAAACAATTGCAAACCTGGGATGAGATTTAGTAAACATTGATGCTGAGATGACACAAATATCTACTTCCAGCAGGCATCTAGCCTCCAAAAGTGAGTCTGAAGAGATATTTATTGTTGTGA
>NW_021870290.1:0-812 GCF_006229205.1 Suricata suricatta | reverse complement strand
AGTTTATGATTGCAGAAGTGGGAGAGTTCCTGGTGAAAAGTGGGTCCCAAGAATGGAGGGGTGCTGTGGAATACGGGTCGAAGTTTTCGGGATCAAAGAATTGGAGCTCGGCCTGTCGGATGGGTGGATGGGAAATCCACTTGTATAGTGGAATTTACCGGGCTGATGGCAAAATTAGAAGATGGTGACCAGGTGGCAAAGTTAAAAACAATGGTGAGGGGAGAGGCTGGGGGACAATGAAAAGGTGGAATTACTGAAGCATGAGGACACTCCGCTGCCTGCTCTACCTCTATCCTTCCAGATATTTGTTCTGTATCTTCCTTTGGTTCTTCCCGTACAAAGCATCCAGAGCGGTCTCTACAAAGAGCACATCTGACCATGCCATTCTTCACCTCAGCACTCTTACAATTGTTCCCATGGTCTACATCTCTTTCTTGCCTCTCCATTTATCTGCTCCCATTGTCTCTTGACTGGAGTGACTTGGCTTCCTTTTCTGCCAGAAGCTGCATGAAGCCGGCACATGGACCCCCCGCTGAAGGTGTGGTTTCTCCCTGGACTCCGGTAGTGCCTTATTTCAATCTCACTTCTGGCATCTCTGACCTCTGTCTTGTTTGGCAATGACCCCTTTGAACAACAAATCCCAATGGTGCACCATTCTTGAGGGCAAGGATGTTTGTTGGCATTTGGCATATGATAGATGTGTAGAATTTACTTGTAAACTAACATTTTTATGAATGTGTTCATCATGGAAAGCTTGGGAACCACAGAAAAGCACATGTTTCCACACAGACTCATAAAAAAGAAATAAAAAT
>NW_021870289.1:0-812 GCF_006229205.1 Suricata suricatta | reverse complement strand
ACATTTCAAGGTCTGGACTGGCACACAAGCAATCTTGCACATTCAATCTGTGATCTCCTCTGACTTTTCCTTCATCATCCATCTCTAGGTAGCAGTTGCTCAGGTTAAACTTTCCACAGACGTTTCCCTCTGAAGCAAGCAAGTAATCTAAAGCTAAGTGATTTTGATAGATAGTATTGTATATTTTGGTTTGCTGGTTGGCTAGTAAGTTAAGAGCTCTGGCAGTTTCATTGGTTATATTCTCTACAACTGCTTGTAGCCTGATTATCCAGTTTAGCATGTAAATGGGAGTATGGTAGCCCAGAACCCATCCTTTGCCCAGGTGGCAGGTCCATAATATTGGATTATACACTCAGGAGACCATTCATCATCTTTCCATTGCCAATTTGTAGGATGTGTCGTTTCCTTTGAGTCTCCCTATCCTCATACACTTGGACTCCCAGATGTCCCCCTCTGGCAAGTCAGAGCAGTAAGAAAGATATACAAATAGTTTCCAGCACACATAACCCTGACCAGCCTGAGGGAAGTATTGTATAATCTGTCCTTCCACATTTCCAGTATAGTCTACCGGGGACCCACAGTTCAATGGCTGAGTTGACATTGTCCCAGGTCTCTCAAAGATAAGAGAAGTTAAACAAGGGGTGGGAACATATGGCTCAAGGTGATCTGGGATCCATAACCATTGGGTTTCCTGGGCAGTTGAGTTATAAAATCTTTGGCCTAAGCACATTAAGCTTCCAATAGAAATGATGAACTTTCTTCCCTATCAGGGAAGGCAGTTTTTTCCAGTTGAGTTTTGAGGAGCCAAACCT
>NW_021870288.1:0-812 GCF_006229205.1 Suricata suricatta | reverse complement strand
AAAAAAAAAAAAAAGGAAAAGAGAGGAGGAGAGGAGTCAATCGAACATGCACACCTCTGGCTCTGCCACGAGACATGACTGCAGACCCCACTTACAGATAAGAACAGGTTAAGAGGATTTACTTTGGGCAAAGTGAACTTGGAGAGGCCTGAGAGAGTAGACTGATGGTGTTCCTGCGGTCAGAGTTCAGAAGAAGAGGCCCATTAGAAAGCAGGTCCACCCACAACACAGAAGGCATGGGCATAGATGTCCACACAAAGAAACCCAGAGTGGGGAACAGAGAAATGGAAGACTAACCCAGCAGTATGTAGCTTATCCCGATACAGTAACTGAAGTTTGAGTGAAGAAAACGTCCTCAAGGAGGGGCTGGGAAGGATGAAAATTAGAAGATCAGGCTGCAGCTGGAATTTCATTTCCAAAAAAAGTGTTCTTAGGTACAAATTAGTATTTCAAAATGTTTCAAGTTGTTTAAGTTTTTGAATAAATTATAAATAATGTAGAAATGCAATCCTGGGGCACCTGGTGGCTCAGTCAGTTGAGTGTCCAACTCTTGATTTTGGCTAAGGTCAAGATCTCTCAGTTGGTGCGATCAAGCCCCATGTCAGGCTCTACGCTGACAGTGGGAAACCTGCTTAAGAGGTTCTCCACCTCTCTCTCTGCCCCTCCTCTGCTCATGCTCTCAGTCTCTCTCAAAATAAACATACCTTAAAAATATATAATAAAGAAAGGCAATCTAACGTTCAGGATTTCTGTCCTTCCCTCCTGCAGTTAAATAGAAGTGTTTATTTACAAACTCCATTATTTTGTATTTA
>NW_021870287.1:0-812 GCF_006229205.1 Suricata suricatta | reverse complement strand
GAAGCCCATTACCAGCCAAGCCTCTCCTAACCCATGGAGCCCAACCAGAGGGAACCCACAGACCTGCAAGCAGGGGGATGGCTGTTACGTGGTGTTACTGAGGCAAGAGCTGACAGCTACATCCAGCGAGGCTGGAACACAGGGCGGAGACGGTGAGACCCCACCTGAGCGGGTAGGCAGCCTATGCCATGGGAAGCCTTATGCTGTACTAAGGTGTTTGGACATCTCCAGCAGTGAAGGAGACTGTGTTCAGGGAGACCAGCCGTAATCGGATTCCTGTTTCAGGAAGTTACGGCAGAAGTGTGGCATGGGCCTTGTGGATGTGCGAAACCAGGAGCAGTGCAAGAAAGAATCATAATAGTGACAGGCATTGGACACTTAGGATATGCCTCACCTATGTCATCTGATTTTATCCTCAACGCGACCACGTGGAGCAAGGGCCCAAATCACTTCTGTGTCGCAGGCGATGTGACTGGCGATCGACAAGGAAGTCTGTTCCCTGGCTAACACGAACTCTCAAGGGGGACACAGATCTGCACATTGCAAAGTTGGGGCAAACTGGGGTCTGAATTACGGCAGTGTGGGGGGAGAGGCTCGACTTGGGACACCGAGAAGGAAGAAGGGTCAGGGCGTGCCTGCTGGTCACATGTGGGTCTGGGGGAGCAGCGAGTCTGGGAAGGCTCAGCGTCTCTGCAGCAGGAGCAGGGAAGGAGCCAGGGGTTCGCACCTAGGAGAGAGAAAGGTCGGGGTGCCTGATGGGACATCTTCAGGAGGAGTGCAGTGAGCAGCGGGAGGCTGCCAGTCTGGAGGCA
>NW_021870286.1:0-812 GCF_006229205.1 Suricata suricatta | reverse complement strand
GAAAATCTTGGGCAGGAACTGCTTTCTGACCAGAGTATGGGTATAATTCTCAAGGCTGTAAGGGAGGCTGTCAAAATGCCAACGATGTACATGCCTGCTGTCTAGCTCTACTCCCCAAGTGAACTTCAGCAGTTTGCCAAAATGCACCTTTCCTCTCCCAGTTACCCAGAAGCTTTATGGTGTGTTGAAGACCCCAGTTAGTTAGTTGCATAGATACCTAGCTGTCTAGCTAATTTTATGTGGAGTTCAGATACATTTTACCATTTTGGAAATTCATAACCATTCTTTGGTATCTACTTGCCATATAATTGTGTATTGTGCCCCTATATTTTTATTTCTATGGTTTCAGGTTTACAGTGTCTGCCTTCACTTCTGGTTTTAGTTAGTCTTCTCTATCATTCTGACTAGATATAGGTCTGTTGATTTTGGAGGGCTTTTATGAACACCAACTTTTCCTATTATTCATTTCTTCTGTATTTGCTATATCCTCTATTTTTCATTTCTGTTTTAGATTTAAATTTCCTTTCTTCTGCGACTTTTGAGCACATAGGGTCCTTTTCCTGATTCTCTGAGGTGTAAGAAAGTGATTTGTGGTACACTAAGATATGCTACAGAATTCTCTATTAAGTTCCTTGTGGGTAAGTTTATGTGTCCCTGGAAGAGTGAAGACCTGGTGATTTCTTCTCAGCTATCTTCCTGATCATCACTGGTTGATTTTAAGGTCATATATTAGAAGTTGTCAGTACATTCATCTGAAAGTAGCCCTGGAATGACTTGACTTTCCTTATTTGATCTCTTTCAGCTTCTTTTTC
>NW_021870285.1:0-812 GCF_006229205.1 Suricata suricatta | reverse complement strand
ACCACAGGAGCTGTTGTAGAAGCAGTTGATGAAGGCTAGAAGTCCTGCATTATCAGCCTAGAGAAGAGACAGAAGAATTGCATCCTTTTGCTCTTGCTACAAGGCCTGCCCAGCTCTCGGGCTACAGGGCTTGGGAAGGGTGGTGATATAATTTTTAGGTAAAGAAATCAACTCAGGCTTTACTGTCAAGGAAAGATCCACCACAGGCCTTCAGATCAGTAACCAGACCAACTCAGGGAGGCAATCTCTGAACCCTGAATGCTCCTGGTTGCAGAAAAGTGGGGGTCAAACTCTGGGGTCCCACAGTTTCTGATCTGAATGCTTCTCCTTCCCCATCTTCACTCACCCATATTCTCTGCCTCCTGTGAGGTTCTATCTGGCTGTCCCTCCCTGATGAGAGATTTCAGATTCTCTGTCCAGAATAATAAAAACTTTCCCCTGTGGGCCCTTCCCCATCTCTCCCTACAGAAATGCCCTCTTTATTCTCAGGCGGGTTCATCCTCCTTCCCCTAGCAATCAGGGATTCTTCCACCTGGTTTTCATCTCTCTTTGAAGAGAGCTTCTCACAGGGGAGACAAAACATTCCTTCTACCCACAAGGAAGCCATCTTGGCCACCCATGGCACCTTCCATGTCCTCTGCCTAAGTGGGATTACTCTAACGAAAAGACACCTTAACAAGAGAGAAGAGTTAATTAACATGTGCAGTGCACATGATGCAGGAGAAACGTATGTTAAAGAGTAACTCAAAGTGGTGGCATAGAACTCCCAGAATCTTCAACAAACAACAACACATGTATAAAGAAATGACAGG
>NW_021870284.1:0-812 GCF_006229205.1 Suricata suricatta | reverse complement strand
TAAGTGGTAACATGAATACTAAATCATAACTTTCACATGTAACAAATAATTCAAAAAAGAATTTGAATGAAGATGCATCCTTTAGGATGTCATAGGAAATAAAATTCTCTACCCATTATACCCATTACCCAATATACAATACAAATTCCAACCCATTATACAATTATTGCATAGAAATACTAAAAGGACAATATTACAGTTTTCTGGAATCTATAGTTAGAATGTTTGCACAAATTTTATGCAGTGACACTGTGACATTGATCATTGACCTGGTCATTAGATAGCCAATTCACAAAATACAGACCGTAAAGTGGAATGTTGATATTTATTAACTATGTTTGAGTCTGGGACATGCAGGTGAGTTAGCTCTTGACACTGAAATTTTATTGTATGTCATTAAATAGTATCTTCTAAAAATGTGTATCTGGCTATATTAAATCCAGTAGCTAATAAAAAGCTAAATGTTGGGAAGACAAATATAATAAGAAAAGTGGTAGTGAGCAGTTGGAGAATTTAACTTAATTTTTTATTTTTTTAAAGTTGAGTTATTTATTTTTGAGACAGAGAGAGAGAAAGGGAGAGAGAGAGCAGAAGTAGGGGAGCAGCAAGAGCGAGAGGGAGACACAGAATCCAAAGTAGGCTCCGGGCTCTGAGCATAAGAGCCCGAAATGGAGTTCAAACTCACAAACTATGAGATTATAACCTGAGCTGAAGTTGGATACTTAAGGGACTGAGCCACACAAGTGCCCTGAAGAATTTTAAACTGCATTTTTATTGACTATGTGGCCTATATGGGGCCTTTCACAGTTTAC
>NW_021870283.1:0-812 GCF_006229205.1 Suricata suricatta | reverse complement strand
TATTAGTAAGTGATTCCATCTGCATCACTCAGCAGGTCAGGGACCATCACCAAAGAGGAAACCTCACACATCCTAGGCATTGCTAAGGAATTACTGTCAAAAGTTCTGCACATATAGAATAATAAGCATCGCATTTAGTCTGATGGGTATCTTTCTTTTTTATCTATGAGAACACTTATCCTAAAGAGACTATTTTAATCTATGTTTTTTTTTAGAAAAAGACCAAATGACTTGAGTTATAATATGCCCAGAGATCCAAATTATTTAATGACTTACTCTTCAGTAGATGCTTTTCTCCCCTTTGTATGCAAAATGCATGACTATATGCACCAATTCCTCCTAGCCCAGCCCAAACCAAGCATTTTCTTTTGCTTACACCTAAACTATTTTTTAAGGGCTAGGCAAACAAGATTTAGAACTTAAACTAACAAAAAATTATTTTGTTTCTGATCCTCATCATGAGGTTAAAACTGGAGGAGGACAGACTATCGAAATCCCATCTAAATTGAGGAAACAGCTGAAAACCAGTCATACTTTTCCTACCTCTTAATTACCAATGTGTTTACAGAGGAATATATAAAGATATTCTTCTAAATCCCACCGAACAACTATGTGATCTTGAAGACATCTAGGACTTCTTGTAGGCTCCGCACAGAAGGGAAATTAGCATGATGAGCTGTATGTGGCTTCCACCGGACTTCTGATTCCCCAGATGAGGTAACCCTAGTTCAGAGCTTGCAGGGTAGGGATCCTTCAGTGGGTCACGGACATTGCTTGGGACCCAAAAAAATCTGTGGGAGCCATGTTGGAAG
>NW_021870282.1:0-812 GCF_006229205.1 Suricata suricatta | reverse complement strand
GTCGTGCTTTCCTGAAGAAGGTCGTCACGAATTACTGCCTCCCACAAAGGAAGAGGGACTGTAGGACCACGCATTTCTCTCTGAGACAAAATGTGCCCTAACTGAAACCCAAGTAACTTGAGTATCACAATTTAGACTGAAACCATTAGCTACAAAATTTCACACATTTCAGTATTGTGACTTTTAAAGATCTCCATAAACTCAAGGTATTACCTTTATGTACATCAAGAGAGACTGGTTCCATACACCCTTTTATTACAAATAATACCTACTGCACACAGTGCTTTTAGCCTGTAATCAGAATGAGAGAAACGTTCCACTGTGAGCATTGCCCCCCATAGGGCAGTACTCCTCTGTGTGGGACAGAGAAGGGAACCAAAAATTCCAGGATTCATCCTGGCAGGGTCAGGGGCTCAGTTGGTGTTTCTGTCACCCAGCTGCACTCAGCTATGTGGGCGAGCCCTCCCCTGTAGCAGATCCAGGCTTACACCTGACCTGCCAATCGCAGTGCTCTCCCTCCAGATGGGTTCATGTGCTGGTCCACAGCCAGTCATTAGGGCCACGAAAACATAGGGCTCTGATTGGCCAGGCCTGAGCCACATGTCCATCCTGAAACTAAGCCAGATTTTCCCCACCTGAGGCCGTATGGTCCGAGTGTGGAGCGACCAGAAACCAGAGTAGGAGCTGCATACAAAAAAACCTGATAGAACTTGGAGTCTCTTGATTGATAGAAAACTCCTTTGATTTACTTGATTATTGGTAAAACTTCTTGAAACATACCTTATAGTGGAGACTGATTTGAACCCATCACT
>NW_021870281.1:0-1653 GCF_006229205.1 Suricata suricatta | reverse complement strand
AAATTCTTGTTCTGTGATGTTGTTTAGGTCTGTGTTGAGCAGTTCTGTGGCTGTGACTTCTTCCTTCAGGTTTTCAGAGGAGAGTTCCTTCGTTTCGTCATTTTGGCTAGTTTTCTGTTCCTTGTCAGTTTTAAAAACCTCGTTGTGCACTGTGCACCTGTTGATATTGCTCTGTTAAAGGAGGCTTATTGACTTTCCAGGGCCTGTCATTTTAGGAAATATTCTTTCAATGGTGTCTATCAGTTTCTCTTGTTGTGCCTTTGAGTATTTTTATTTCCCTACTCAGCGATATTTGAGACTCGCCAACATGCACACTTTGGCTTGTTTCTTGGGGCAGCCCTAAGAAGGAAAACAGACAGACAAACACAGAGGGAACAGAAGCACACAAACGCACAGACAAATCAAACAAACAAATAAATTTAAAGGGCAAATTTAAGGAAAGAAAATGGAGAGGAAAGAAGAAAAGAAGAAAAAAATAGAGGGGGGCAGAGACAACAAAGGACAATGGACAGTCTAAAAGTGTATGACCAGTTGCGGTGAAATATAAGGATGAGATATGGGATAATATATCTGGATTGCAAGATAGAAAACAAAAGAGGGAGAAAGGAGAAAGGAAAATAAGGAGTAAATTTTTTTTAATTTTAAGTAAAAAAGGTAATAATAATAAAAAATAAGTACAAAAAAATAAAAAGAAGGAAAAAAAGCAAAGAAAAGAACAAAAAAGCAGCAGCAGCTCACCCTCGCAGATAGGGATGGTTTGGTGTAGTAGGTCTCAAAGGCTGCTCTGAGAGTCCCCACCTTGCTGGCTACAGAGAGTAGAATGGCAGCACTCCAAGCTCCGCTGGAACTAAGCACTGTAGTTCACTCTAATGAGTCCGATCACCTTGTGCTGCAGTTGAGTTGTATTTTCCAGGCCCACCTCCTTTCAAAATCCTAGTCTATACAATTTTATGCTACCACAGATGAGATGTACTTGCTTTGGTGGCTGGCTTCTTAGCCAGTATCTCATAGTGGGAGGGAGCAATTTCTCTAGGCACTGGCAGGGATTTGTGCTGCTGCTGCCTGAGGCGAGGTGTGCTGCTTGAGGTGAGGTGCACAGCAGGAGTCAAAGTGCATGCCCTTACAGCGCCACTGCCAACTCCCAGCCCCCAGCTGGGATGGCAATCGCAATTGCGTAGGGGGAGTGCGCAGTTTCTCTTGGTGCTGGCCAGGATTCACGCTGCTGCTGCCCGAGGCGCTGGGCTCTGCCAGAAATGAGCTGCAAACTCCTGCAGCCGAAGCGCACCCCCCACTTCCACTGCCACCAACTCCCTGCCGGGATCACGTAGGGGTGGGGGCTATTTTTTCCCTGTTAGCAACCGGGATTCTGGATTCACACAGCCAATTCTGGAGGTGAGATGCGCCGTGGAAATGAGGTGTGTGCTCTCACTTTTGCAGCTGAGGCCAAAGTGCGCACCCCTGGGGCCGCCGCTGCCGTGGCTGCCGACTCCCTGCCAGAATGGCGCAGGGCTGGAAGCTGTTTTTTCCCTTGTGCCACCTGGGTTCGGGATTTGGGCTACCCAGCCGTTATATATGGATTGAGAGTTTTTATCTCTGAGCAGGGTTAAACATTCTTTATCTATTCTCTAGAGATGGTACTCTGAGCGTGTTCAG
>NW_021870280.1:0-812 GCF_006229205.1 Suricata suricatta | reverse complement strand
CTTAGAGTTTTGGACAATAATCTGAGCAAAAACATTGCATACCTCATACCATCCAATCAGGGCCCCATTCTCCTGAGTACTTTTAATAGAAGTACTACGTTTAACACTTTTCTGTAGCAGGCAACAGCCCTAATGAAAAAAGCTCTGCTCTGGCATAGAGCTGGCAGGCTTGGGTTTGGTCCTGCCTCCAACACTGGCTCTCTGAGTGAGTTACTGGCTTGAATTAATTCACCTCTCCTGGCCTCAAATTCCTCAGGCAACAATGAAAAGCTCTGACTAGATTTTCTCTAAAGCTCTTTAAGCTCCAGCATGGCCCTCTCTATGTCCCCTACACTCAACATTGTGTTTGTTGCAAGGCACCCATCATACAGGAAACCCCTATTCCCCACAAAAGGACAAGATGAGGTGCAACATCAGTGCCCTCACCAGACTGTTAACAGTGGTTACAAAAGGGTAGCAAGAGAATTAAAATTAATATTAATTATTCTGTATAAGTACATATGTTACTATACATAATTAATATGCATTATAATATTACATATGCTAAAGTCATCATCATAGAAAGATAAAAGATTATGCCAAACTGAAAAATACACAGGGTATAATGTTAAATAAAAGTGCATAACATAAAATTATATCAGGTCTAATACCATGAAAGTAAAAAATTATGAATAGGTGTATCAGCCTTACATTTCTGGCTATGCTATGTTGCAAGTAGCAGAAAAAATCAGGTTAAACAGAAAAACAATTAATAAGAGAATATTGGGGAATTCGCTGAAATATTCAGAGGCTTGGAGAACTAAGACTAGAAT
>NW_021870279.1:0-812 GCF_006229205.1 Suricata suricatta | reverse complement strand
GATTCCATGATGTCTGATAGAAGTTTGTTGCCTTTCTGGCTTTTCCCACTGTATTTTGACAACAGACAAACATCACTTTTATATTTGGAGAGAGATTCTAAAAACAAAAGCCCGGTGCGCCCAGCTGGGACCCGTGGGAGTTTCCGCCTCGGCCGGCTGACCGCGGCCGGGAAGCTCAGTCGGACGGAAGCTGCCAGACTGGAGGTTCCAGCTCCAAGGGACAGGCCCGCAGACATTTGTCATCCCATTTCCATCCAAGGACACAGGGACACAGAGGACACTCGACCTCAGGGTCCCCGGCGCCTGGACCGGGGGCCACCTCCATCGTGGACTGTCCTGTGCTGCCCACCCGTCCAGCCACCTCACCTTTGCTTCGGCACTGCCTTCCGCCTGGAACTCCTGTCGCCCCCCCGGGGTGCACGCTCCCCAGGTCCCCGGGCTCCCTCCGGCACCATCAGCAGGGCCACGCGGTGGAGCACCGAGCAGGGCCGCCCGTGATTAGAAGTTAAGTGTCTGTCCCCGCTTCTTTCTCGTGGTCCCCACCTCTTCCCCCACAAGTGTGCGTGTCTGAGGCTCCTTCTCCCTCTGCCCAACGTGCCCTGGAGTCTGGGGTCCCCATCCCGTCACTGGCCCGGGTTTAAAGTGATCCCCCGCTCCAGAAAAAGGGAGAGGGGGTGGAGCCTCCCCGGACAGGGCTGTGCTCTAGCCAGGACCCCAGGGAGCCGGCTGAACCCATCATGACAACACAGCAGGGGCAGAAGGCTCTCCCAACTCGGTCTGGGGGAGTCCGGAAGCTTCCTGGAGGCCGGGCC
>NW_021870278.1:0-812 GCF_006229205.1 Suricata suricatta | reverse complement strand
TTTTGCATGGACCTCAAGTATACTGTAGTATAGAGGTGGAATTTAAGGAAAGGTATTAAGCAGGCTGTGTTTTAGCCTATGGGCAAGTAATAAATTGTATCATGTATCTTGAATGTATCAAAGATAAGCTGCTATATAACGATTGCCACTTCAGATAGCTGTGAAATTAGGTGATTAACTAGTTGGTACTTAACCTTCTAATTTCTGTATAAGTCTAATACATGAAATAGAAGTTGGGGTTTTGATGTTTTACTTTGCTTTTCTGTTGGAGTGTCATTGTAACTACTGTATTGTAAATGATGGAAAATAATTGCATATGTTAAAAAAATAAATTATGTTATATTCAAAAAATTAAAAAATAAAAAAAAAGAACAAACTGTGGTTGCTGGTGAGGGTTTGGGGGGGATGGGCAAGGGGCATTAAAGAGGACACTTGTTGGGATGAGCACTGGGTATTATAGGTACGGGATGAGTCACTGGATTCTATTCCTGAAGTCATTATTGCACTATATGCTAACTAATGTGGATGAAAATTAAAAATAAAATAAATAAAAATAAAGTTGATAAAAAATCATAGCATGAAAATAGAAAATAGATCCAAAGTTCAGAATACAGTCCAGAAATATACCCATAAATATCCCGCAGTTTAGCAAATAATAAAAATCATATTTCAAATTGGTAGGAAAGAAATGGCTACTCTATAAATAATGTAGGACAACTGGCTTTCCAAAATGAATAGAAGATATTAAAAATCCAAAACTGCTTAAAGACTTAAATATTAAAAAGATAAAATACTAGAAGAAAATATAGAAT
>NW_021870277.1:0-812 GCF_006229205.1 Suricata suricatta | reverse complement strand
GCTGAGTGAAGTAAGCTAGGCAGAGAAGGACAGAAACCATATGTTTGCACTCATAGGTCTAGCAGGAAAACAGGAGAGACCTAATGGAGAACCAGGGGGAACGGAGGAGGGAGAGAGAGTTGGGGAGAGAGAGGGATGTAAAACTTGAGAGACTATTGAATGCTGAGAATGAACTGAGGGTTGGGGGGGAGGGGGAGGGGGGAAGACAGGTGGTGGTGATGGTGGAGGGCACTTGAGGGGAAGAGCACTGGGTGTTGTATGGAAAACAATTTGACAATAAAATATTATGGGAAAAAAAAGCTTTAAAAAAAAAAAGAAAGAATCACCTGCATCGGAATCCCTTGGGACACTTGGTAAAAGGCAGATTCCTAGACCTCATGCCAGCTGTTTCTTATGCAAATGGCCCTCAAGGATCATGGCTCTAAGCCTAGCCTTTTGTAGTATAGAATCACATCCAAAAAGATTGATCCATTTAGATACTGTGCTCTGTACTGAGAAATAAGAATGAGTACAACAATCTAGAGGGGAAATAGAAACTTGGACAGAATTTTTTTTTTTAAGTAATTATGCCTGCGCGTAGGAGAGGCAGGTTTGTGGAAAGGGCTGTGGATGCTTGTCTGAGTATTCTGAGATGCCCTCACTGTGACTTCCCCGCAAGGGACGTGGAACGGTGCCATCACCACAGTAAGAATTGTGAATGTGTATCAAAGATACTGCTCCAAAATCTTCTGGCAACTTTTCTGGCAGAATGCTAGGAATAGGGCATTGAAAGAGAAGCATCACACCGACATGACAGGCAGCATAATGGAAAG
>NW_021870276.1:0-812 GCF_006229205.1 Suricata suricatta | reverse complement strand
TAAAGAGGGGTAAACTCTGAGGGCAGGTGTTGTGCCTTACTAATTTTAATATCCTCAATATAAGCTCAAAGCGTGGTACAGAGACCTTTTTAAAGGGTGAATGAAGAATTTATGGCAGACACTTTAAAATAGATTAGTTCACCTCTTTTCTCAGGGGATATTAAAAACCAGTGGGTGATTATATTAATAATTTTCATATCACACATTAAAAATCATTTCGTATCTTTCAAAATGCTTCCATAGTACTTTTGGGTTCTTGTGACCTGATTGCATGTCAGTGTCAAGGAAAGGAGGGAGATATACCCATAACACAAACCACGATATCATGGTCACTTATATGTGTCAACTTGGCTGGGCGACAAGCAGTTATTCAGCTCAAACAGTAATCTAGTGTTGGTGTGAATGGGGTTTTGTAGATATGACTAAAATCTATAATCACGTGACTTCCAGTAAGGAAGACTGCCTTATATAATCTTCTGGGTGGGCCCGATCCAATAAGGTGAAAAGCTTTAAGAACAGAATGGGCTTCCCTGGAAAAGAAGGAACTCCCTCTCCGACCCTCATGGAACTGGCGTCAGCCCTTGGCCGGGATTCCAGCCTGCCCTTCCGAAGGGCCTGCACCCCATTCCAAACGTGCGCAGTCCGCCTCCACAATGCACAAGTCAATATCTTCAATCAATCTCTTAAAACCCCTCAGCTTTATTGAGATATAATTCACATACCAAGTAATTTCCTCATTTAAAAGTATATAGTTCAGTGGTTTTTATTATATTATTAATTTTTAAAACTGTAAAGTACATATAACAAAATTT
>NW_021870275.1:0-812 GCF_006229205.1 Suricata suricatta | reverse complement strand
TACCGCTGCCCCCCCCCCCCCGGCCCCCCTCCCCATCCCGGTGGATGTGGAGACATGCGACCCAGATCCTCCTTGATTCTCTGCAGCAGAGTGTGGTCAGTAGGACGCGTCAGCTTTCAGCTCCTTTAGGTTTGGCCTCAGCTGCAGAGTTCCCCTGACCTGCTCAACTCTCCTGGATCGCTTTCCTGGAGGACTACACCCAGGGCTGAGTGATGGAGAGACAAAGTTCTGGCTGTTTCTGTTGGAAGCTGGCCAACTCTGAAGAGCCATGCTTGTTCCTGAGCTTCCTGCTGGGTTGGCCAAGGCATGGTTGGGCCTGCATCTTAGTTCTGCTTTGCTCGTTACCTGTTATGCTTCTTCTCTCTTCCTTCCCTTACATATATTGATCCTTCATAAATATCTTCTACCCTTTATGGTCTGTTTCAGTACCTATTTCTAGAGAACCCATAAAAGCATCGTTAATCCTTTAAATGGTTGCCCATTTGCCCCTCAGAGCTTCTCAACAGGAGTACGTGGTGGTGTGCCACTCCGAATAGTGCCTGGCATATAGTAGGAGCTCAAAAAGTACTTACTGGCTATTGGTATGCAGAGTCCCAGGATGAGTAGGAGAAAACCCCTCCCGTCCCTTCTGTGACTTCCTGGAGCATTAATTTCTCAGTGGAAATTAAAATGTTAAAAATGTTAAACATGGATATCTTATAGACTAGGGTATAAATTGCCTGAATTTTAAAGTTGAAACATATGAATTTCAAATAATTTTGGCACAAGCTGGAAGTTGCTTTAATTTTCAGCTTTAAATCTTGGTGGGGGGG
>NW_021870274.1:0-812 GCF_006229205.1 Suricata suricatta | reverse complement strand
ACTGTTGCATAGGAGTAATAAATTTCAGGGGCACCTGGGTGGCTCAGTTGGATAAGCCTCCGACTTCGGCTCAGGTCAGATCTCATGTCCATGGGTTCGAGCCCTGTGTCAGGCTCTGTGCTGACAGCTAGCTCAGAGCCTGGAGCCTGCTTCCGGTTCTGTGTCTCCTTCTCTCTCTGCCCCTCCCCCCCTCATGCTCTGTCTCTCTCTGTATCAAAAATAAATAAAACATTTAAAAAAAGGAGTAATAAATTTCAATGTGTTTTTGTTTTATCTCGGCCCTCTTTAAGATGTTAACTAGTAAGTATTAGCGGATTTCTGCTCTCAAATCACTTTAGAAAATCCATTTATTCCCAGTGGGTGTGTGAAAGTATGCGCCTGATTCTTTATGCACCTAAGATATCCTATGCCCTTCCTCCTTAGGAGGGACTCCTGTATACCTGATTTTCCATGGAAGTAGGACAATAGGATGTACAATTTATGAGAAGAATCTAAGTGGAAAGGTAGTTTATGCTTCTAACATTGATGTAAGGTATTATGAACTCCATGTTCAGAACACCCAAGAACATTCTTGTCCGTGTATTAAAATGAAAAAAAGTTTCTGAATGTTACAAATAAAATGTTTTACTTACTTGTTTTGAAGGAAAAAGAGGTGGCAGTCCAGTCACATACTGAGGCAACGTCATAACAGCAATAGTTAGAAGTAGAAACTATCAGTTGATGTGGTTGAAATGAAGAAATCTTCACAGATATCAGAAAGAGAATAGCTAACTCTCTCCTAAAATGGCAGTGGATTGTACATTCACATTTTT
>NW_021870273.1:0-812 GCF_006229205.1 Suricata suricatta | reverse complement strand
AGCCTACCAAACCACCTCTCCTCTATCAGTGCAATTGTCTCGGAAAGGCTAACTCTTCTAGAACCTTCACAGGTAGAGCAGCAGACCAGGCAGCTTTCCCGCCCTGCCCCCGTCTCCAGCAGGACACCCAGGCTCCCTGCCCAGGGGCCTCATCTATGCTGTATATCCCTTGCCTCCTCATTCCCCGCCCCCTTACACCTGTCCTCGGCTCCCTGCACACGCACAGTAAACCAAAACAGAAGGGGAGTTCCTCCTTTTCACCGCCATGCGTAATTTACTGCAAGTTCACAATGAGAAAAGCCACAAAGTCAAAGGCATCAAGAGATTTTGGACCCTTTCATGTACAGAAAACCTGCACTGTCTTGCACACCTCTCTAGAGGGACTCCTCTGCTCCCTTCCTCGGCAAACTTTTATTTATTTATTTATTATTTTAGAGAGAGAGGGTACAAGTGAGTGAGGGGCAGAGAGAGAGAGACAAGGGGGGCTCACCTGATGAAGGGCTCAAACTCATGGAACTGTGAGATCAAGACCTGAGCCCAATCAGATGCTTTACATGAGCCACCCAGGTGCCCTTCCTCTGCAAACCTCTTCAAAAAGAGTCTACACACACCATTTCCAGCCCAACACACTCACCCGCCGCCCAACCTACTGCAATATGTCTTTGGCTCTCACCTTGGAATGAAAATTGCTTTTATTAAGATCACCAGTCATTCGTTCCTCAACTTTAAGATGCCCTGATTACATGCTTTAATAACAGCTCCGCGGGGGGCGGGCACATCCTATTAAATGTACATCTAGGCTGTAAGTCACA
>NW_021870272.1:0-812 GCF_006229205.1 Suricata suricatta | reverse complement strand
GATTCCATGATGTCTGATAGAAGTTTGTTGCCTTTCTGGCTTTTCCCACTGTATTTTGACAACAGACAAACATCACTTTTATATTTGGAGAGAGATTCTAAAAACAAAAGCCCGGTGCGCCCAGCTGGGACCCGTGGGAGTTTCCGCCTCGGCCGGCTGACCGCGGCCGGGAAGCTCACTCGGACGGAAGCTGCCAGACTGGAGGTTCCAGCTCCAAGGGACAGGCCCGCAGACATTTGTCATCCCATTTCCATCCAAGGACACAGGGACACAGAGGACACTCCACCTCAGGGTCCCCGGCGCCTGGACTGGGGGCCACCTCCGTCGTGGACTGTCCTGTGCTGACCACCTGTCCAGCCACCTCACCTTTGCTTCGGCACTGCCTTCCGCCTGGAACTCCTTTCGCCCCCTCGGGGTGCACGCTCCCCAGGTCCCCGGGCTCCCTCCGGCACCATCAGCAGGGCCACGCGGTGGAGCACCCAGCAGGGCCGCCCGTGATTAGAAGTTAAGTGTCTGTCCCCGCTTCTTTCTCGTGGTCCCCACCTCTTCCCCCACAAGCGTGCGTGTCTGAGGCTCCTTCTCCCTCTGCCCGACGTGCCCTGGAGTCTGGGGCCCCCATCCCGTCACTGGCCCGGGTTTAAAGTGATCCCCCGCTCCAGAAAAAGGGAGAGGGGGTGGAGCCTCCCCGGACAGGGCTGTGCTCTAGCCAGGACCCCAGGGAGCCGGCTGAACCCATCATGACAACACAGCAGGGGCAGAAGGCTCTCCCAACTCGGTCTGGGGGAGTCCGGAAGCTTCCTGGAGGCCGGGCC
>NW_021870271.1:0-812 GCF_006229205.1 Suricata suricatta | reverse complement strand
CCCCCCGGCAACTAGCTGCACAGATCAGCCGTGGCCTGGTGGCCAGAGAGTCCCTCGGGGCTAATCCGCAACCCTCCTCGCCTTCACCAAACTCAGACTCGGGAAATGCGCGCGGGGTCCGTGCGCGCGCTGGGTGGCCCGCTCTGCCAGAGGTTCTCCAAGTGCCAAGAGAAACGGAGAAAGGCCCGCTCCAGTTCTTTTGGTCCTCCCCTTTCCGACCTCGACACTGATTTCCCCCTCCTCTCAGTCCCAGAGGGCCGGCGCTTTAGGAGGATGCGGGCCCGGCTGCGCTCAGAGAGGCTTTGCTTGTTGGGGAGCTCAGGACCTGCGGGGCGCGGGCAGGCGGGAGAGAGCCCTCCGAGGCAGGCGGCGCCGGAGGGAGCGCCCAGCCCAGCAAAGAGTTAAAGGGAGGGGACGTGGGCTGTCACGCGTCATTGGGCAGATTATGTGCAGCAAACAAAAAGTGTGTGTCTGCGTGCCAGTCAGTCACTGCATCGGGTCCATCTGTACAACTCTCTCCGCGCGCTCTCGCTGTCTCGCTCTCTTCCCTCTTACTCTCTCCTCATCTCTCTCACTCCATCTCTCCATCTCTCTCTCCATCTCTCTCTCTCTCTCTCCTCTCTTTAGGCACAGCCTACGAGAGCAATACCAACACCTCCTGACATGGAAATGCGCTGATACAATAGGCAAAAGAAGCATTCGATTGCCTCTCCGGGTTCCAGGTGGCCTTATCCGGGCGCTCCGTTCCTGACCTTATTCCTGGTGAGTGTCCGTGCTTTGATGTGGGAGGGGGGTGGGGAGGAAGGCCGGCT
>NW_021870270.1:0-1653 GCF_006229205.1 Suricata suricatta | reverse complement strand
GTGGTGGTGGTCTTGTGATTATCTTCCCATTCATGAATCATGGTTCACAGGAAGGGATCCAGGGACTCAGGTAGTTCAGAAAAGATGGGTGCGGGCTCCCCCATACTGTCCCCATGCCTGAGCGTAGTTGGGTTGTCACTCATGAGGATATGACTTTTGAGGTGTTTCCCAAGCTGAAGGGGATGAACACCTATTCTATTTCAAAAACTTGAGATGACCTTTGAGCAGAATGAGAGCCTTTGGGGTCACATTGGTCGGGCAGAACTGAAATGAACCGGTGAACTGAATGTCATCTTCTAGCACCCCATCTAACATTTGTGGGCCACAGGAACGTGCATGCGGTAACCTAGATGACAGAATAGAAACAGCAACAGTGAGACCCTTGTAAAGAAGCCACGACAACTTGTAACCCCCTGAAGTGCCTAGCAAGAACCTAAATAAGTCCTGAAAGTGAATAATGCATTAGCTTTGAGCCCATATCCAACTGTCAATAATAGTCGACTATTAACCTGAAAGAGCAGGAGAAATTTTTGTAGTCCTAAAAGGGACAGATTTGTGATATGATGGGAAGGGGTAATGATAGTTCTGTTGGGTCCAGAACCACCACCAGGAGCAGGAAGGCTTGGGAGTAGGGGAACTTGGGTAGCCTGACAGCTGGGTTTCCTTACTGGGAGGTAAATTAAGTGCTATCTGACTTGAATGGCCTGGAGGGCCTCAGGTTGGTTTGGAGGATGAAACCCAAGTGCTCCGAGAAGCCTCCAGAATCAACCAAACTGCCAGGTAGTCTGTGTCAAACTCAAAGATGTGGTTCCCGCTCCAAGCCTGGAGCAACAGGAACCCCCCAATCCGGATTACCTCCAGATAGCCCTTGCATTGAGGGGCCCTGGGCTCCATGCCCTGGAGGCAGGTCGGGGAAAGGTGAGGGAAATGACTGAATCAGGGGAAGCAAAAACCTTCAGGAGAGGCATCAGCTCCCCTCAGCCTCCTGTACTTTCTTTGCCCTTATTTTTCCGTCCAGAGGCTGTCTAGTTCCAAAGAAATCAAGGCGGCTTAGCCATCTTGACGGACACCTCTTCAGTTGTTACCTTTTCATCCAGTCATGGGCACCTTGTGGTGTAGCTGTTTGTCTTGAAAGTGCCCATTTTGTCCCCAGTTTGATCTTTTGACTAGTTTGGATTCATGCCAGTAGCTAAGAGGTATTTTGCTGTTGAAGACTGAGACACAGGCTGGGGACCTTCACTGGTCAAAGGGCCAGGTGGGACAGCCCAGATAATTCACGCTAACACAAGCACCCTTTGCGTCACTCAGCGGGAATGTAACAGGGCAGCTTCTTTCCTTCATTGCTCCCCCAAACCAGAGAGAGAGTCCTTGGGCTCAAAGTGCTCTAGAAGCATGGAGCGCTCTGAAGCTTTAGTACAGTTTATTCTGCTATAATTTAATATATGCTTTCCTTTTCATAGAAATAAAACCCAATACACAATGTTTGCCAAAATTGCACCGATTTGCTTTAAGAGGTTTTAAATATTCACTGTAAGGCTCAGACTTCTCAGTTCATTAGTTATTTTTCACCTGGAAATTTCTTATCACAATGAAAGTGGGTGCCCATCTGAGAATACTTCTTTATTTTATTTTATTTTTTGTAACTTTATTTTT
>NW_021870269.1:0-812 GCF_006229205.1 Suricata suricatta | reverse complement strand
CTTTTCCCTTCCCCGCCTGAGCCCCGCACCCAACCCACTGGGACCCGAACCTTCAGCCCAAACAGCCAGTGCTGACCTGTCCCCTCCATCTTCTGCACCTGTGACCGGAGCCCAGCTCTAACCCTCACCCCCTCACCCCCTCACCCCCTCACCCTCTCACCACTGGTCTTGCATAAGTGCAGCCACACATCACCCCACGGTAGCCCACTTCCAACCCGAGCATAGCCACCCCTGTACCTCTGTCTAAAGCATCTCATTCTCAACCCTCAACCCCTTTGGCAATCCCACTGCTCCACGCAAACCTCCTCGACCCCCTGCCCCCACTTGCCCTCCCCGTCATTCTGGTTTATCCTTTTTCTGGCTCAGCTTTCTTATCCCAGTCCCCCTGCCCAGGCCCCCAAGGTCTGCTCAGTCCAAACACCCACCTCCCGCCACGCTCATTTAATACCGACCACCAAAGTAGACGCCCTGTTGCGCTTACCCCGCTCTTGATAACTCTGATCTCAGCCCTGTCTCAAGTCTTGTGTGTATCTTCTTGTCCTCACCCATTCAACCTCTAACTTCCGAGCCCACCACATACTTTCTTTCCTAAGTCTTTGCTAAACCGCCCCCCAACTTTTGCTCCCCTAGTTCCTACCACCCCTACCCAGTCTTGGAAGAGTCTCCCTATCCCCATTTCAAATCTTCATCCCAGCTCTGTGCCCACTCTTCCCTTGCTGTGGCCGCATGTGATCTGAGAACTCAGGGCAGTCCGTGCCAGCCCACCTGCTGCCCTCCACACCTGCAGCAGCCCAGGTGCTTCTCAGAGCCAG
>NW_021870268.1:0-812 GCF_006229205.1 Suricata suricatta | reverse complement strand
TGTTCAAACATTTTTTAGTGTTTATTGCTTGGCACAGGGAATGTAATGACTAGCAATATCACTGTGAGCTTCTGAGTGGTAGAAAACTATGCATCCTTAAAAACAAATGTATAATTATGATAAAAACTGTGAATAAGAGAAAAGGAATGATGTGGCAAGACCTTGTAACAAGCAGGGTAAGTCAGTAAAGGCTTTTCTGAGGAAAATGTATCTAAGCTGAAGGCTGAGGAATGAGTTAGCCAGGCAAAACTGAAGAAATATTATAGTGCAGAAAAAGTCCTGAGGCAAAGGAGGCATGTTGGATAAACCCCAAATGCAATTTGGCTAAAGATAAATGAGATCAGGGGCACAGTGATATGAGATTAGGTCGGGAAGCAAGTGGAAGCCAATATAAGAAGGTAAAACTGAAAAGGCAAGGAAAGACCAGATCTGTAGGGACTTGTATGTCATATTAGGGTTTTAGATTATCCTAAAGGTAACGAGAAGCCATGAAGAATGTAAAGCAGGGAAGTAATATAAGAAATTCTGCATTTTTGAAAGATCACTTTGGAGACTAGATAGAGGGAGAAGAATAAGGCTCCTTTCTTTGTTCCTTCGCTATAGTACTTGTAAAACAACTGTTACTTTCTCTGTGAAGCTTTCTTTATGGTTTTTGCCTATAGAGGTGACCTTCACTCACACTCATTTGCTCACCTAATGAACCTACTGTGCTACGATCCTAACACCTACCAAGGACACCTTAGGTGTTGTAGAATGAAGAATCATTTATTCATCCTTTTGACGACAAGACCTTGGGCACTTTGAAATCTAGG
>NW_021870267.1:0-812 GCF_006229205.1 Suricata suricatta | reverse complement strand
TACAGGAGCGCTCCTGGATGAGATGAGTTGATTGGGCCGTGCTGGTTCAAATTCTCTTTTCACCTGTGAGTTATGATGGTTTCATTTTGTGTCACTTCGTTCACGTCTTGACATTGATCCTACTGCAAATTTGCTGAGTTTTTGCATTTGTCTCTTCTTTCCACATTTAAACTTTAATTCTTCATATTAATGGTCTGCCCCTGTCCCCACCCCTTTCCTCAGGGGTTCCCTTAATGTACTTATTGGGTCATCTGTTGGTGTCCCATGAGTCCCTAGACTCTAGACAATCAACAAAACTAGGACAAAGAACATGGGAACCAGTCCCCCTGGCCAGTGTAGGGAAAACCTAGAGTGAGAGGACAGCCTTACACCGTGCTACAGGATCTCATTGGGCTCTTGGAGACTTTCTGGGAGCTTATTAAAATTAACAGACTTATTTGAGGCTGCTCGCATGCCTGCCAGCAAGCATTGGATCATCTGATCCCGTGGCCTGTGGCCTGTTCCCTGTTGCTGGTAATTCCAATTAGGGTCGGTAGCCCATATGGCCTTGCCCCAATAGGTATTGTGGGACCGGTAATAGGAATCTGGTCTGTGCGATCACGAGCAGCTGTCTGGATTCAGCTGGATTCGTTTCCTTTCCTCTGAGGTTAAGGTAGAGGTCAGGATTACATGGATATCATGCCAGACGAGATCATATACTAGGGCCAGATATTGGAATTCTTTAATGTATTGTGAGGGGCCTGAGGAGAATGAGCCCAAGGGCTTTTCTATGGTCAACAGATCTTGTAGGGAAAGGGCACATGAACTCTAAC
>NW_021870266.1:0-812 GCF_006229205.1 Suricata suricatta | reverse complement strand
TTTCATTTCTCTGGATTTTTTGAAAAGCTATTTAGAACCCAAGTTCTAAAGGTTAGTTACAGGAATAAAATTGAGCCTCAGGATAATTTCTCTTGGAGCATATAGTAGAGACAGAAGGTAGATAGATAATATAAAATATTTATGATATAGAGTCTCATCAATGGAATTTAGCAATCCTAGGGCAATAGTATCCTTCTAAATTTAATAAAATGCATTAACTCATTCCTCAGAATATTTCAGAAATATCTAGAGACATGATTTTACAACTAATATATATTATGATTAAGAACTCTTGATCTCATCTCTAAGATCATTTCAATTCTTAATATTGTATATCTTTATAACCAAAGCATACATAGAGTTATACATCAGGTTGTAATCTAATTGTCCACATAACATGGGCCAAGGAGGGTGGATAGAGTGTTCCAGTAGGTAAGTTTGAGGTTACTCAAAATCAACGTTTATTTAGGGTAGTATGTTAAAGAAGAAAAATAAATTAAAATTTAAAAGTAATTTTGAATGTCACCAGTGTGATAAAATAAATCTAATTTATAATTTTTATAATAAATATTTTTAAATCTTATTTCCTATTTTTAATATATTTTCATTAGTATATATGTAAAATATATTTCATCTCACATTAGGAGGGGCCTAAAAGAGCAATAATATTCTGGGTTCTGATTAGCAGCTCAAAGAAGAGTAGAGCTGGAAAGTTTCACAACAACTAAAAATCTGGATTAACTGTAAATTAATAACTTCTTAAAACTATTAGACAACTAAAGTTGCAAGGCAAACTTACAACAAAAATTTGG
>NW_021870265.1:0-812 GCF_006229205.1 Suricata suricatta | reverse complement strand
TCATTCAAACAGAAATGCCACCTCCTCACAGAGCTGTCCTTGGCAGTGATGGGTGCCAACCACTTGTCTCCCATCCATCAGGGTGAGGCAGTACAAGACAGGGAAGGCAGTGGCAGCAAAGAAGTTTCCCAGCATCGTACAGACATTCTCAGCTTCAAGTACATGGCACCAGGAGAGGGAATTACGTTCAGCCTGCTTTTTGGAGCAGGTGCAGCTCATTCCTTTGTTTAATAAACAGTCATGAAACACCTACTGTGTGGTTGGCAGTGCAGACCATAGGGTATGGAGGGAAAGAGGACGTGGTCCCTGCTCTCAGACAACAGAGAGTCTCTGTCTCTCTCTCTCTCTATATATATATATGCACATATATACATATATGTATATATATATATTTTTTTTTAGTTTATTTTTCAAAGAGCGAGAGAGTGACATAGCGAGCAAGTGAGCACATTCACAAGCAGGGATGGGGTGGAAAGAAAGGGAAAGAGAGAATCCCAAGCAGGCTCTGAGTTCTCAGTGCAGAGCCCAACTCAGGGCGGACTCACAAACCGTGGGATCATGACCTGAGCCGAAACCAAGAGCCAGACACTTTACCAACTTAAGCCACACAGGCGCCCCTGAACAGACAGTCTCGTTGAAGGAAAACATGAAAAGTGAACATCAGAATACTACATGGCTTGTGTAAGGCGGGAACAGGTGTGGGGCATCCTGGACGTACATCAAAGAAGCACCAGACCAAGATCGGGGTGAGGGGGTTATGCAAGGTTCCTGGAGGAGAAAAGGACTGAGAGAACTCTGTGGAGAAAAGGATG
>NW_021870264.1:0-812 GCF_006229205.1 Suricata suricatta | reverse complement strand
CTTGGGTCTCCCCAGGTGTCTCCAGGCTCACCTCAAGCTTCTTCCAGAATCTTCTTATTGCAATACATGCTAAGTCCAAACTCCCTCTGCCTTTTGCCCAAGCTCTTCCTTATGTGTAAGATATTCTAATGGAACTAAACTTCCTGAGAGCTACGTTTCTTTTTGAAAACTCGTGGGGGGGTGGGGCAGAGAGAGAGGATCTGAAGCTGGCTCTGCTGATAGCAGTCAGCCCAATGCGGGGCTCAAACTCAGGAACCATGAGATCATAACTGGAGCCAACATCCACTTAACTGACTGAGCCATCCAGGTGCCCTGGAAGGTGAATAATTTGTCACACACTAAGAATAGGAGAATAGTTAAATAAAGTCTAAGCCTATGATGGAATACCATGTAGGTATTATAATATTAAGAGAGGAATATTTAATTAACATAACATTTAATGACAATGCTGGTATAAATATATTAAGTAAAAAGATTAAATTATAAAATATGAAAACTCAAAAGTAGAAAAATCCAAGAAAATGTATTCTCTGAATATAAAGGTACTTCCATAAATTTTTGGTTTAAAACAACTCCATTTGAGATTAGAAAAGAGACAGGATATTGGTTACTGGCTATCATCATTTCTATTTAATATGTTTGGTAATCCTAGTCGGTGCAGTACATAAAAAATTAAGGGGATAGAGATTAGAAGGGAAAAAATAAAATTGCTATTTTCATATGAAATAACTGTCATCACTAGAACTAATAAGTGAATTAAGAATTTAGTGACTGGGGGTGGAGCCAAGATGGCGGAGAGGAAGGGAGTTCTG
>NW_021870263.1:0-812 GCF_006229205.1 Suricata suricatta | reverse complement strand
TCCGGCCCCACAGACCTCACCACCACTGTCCTGCCTGAACCCGCAGACCTTGAACCCACCGCCCACTCCACAACCACGTGGTGTTTCCCCCAATGTGGGACCCGGGGAAAGGGGGTGGGAGCACAGGGTGGGTGCAGGTCATAGCGCCGGGATGCGGGTCACGGAGGGGGGGTGTGGGTCACGGGGGGTGGTGCAGGTCACAGGGCGGGTCCCTGCAGACACAGGTGAGGGACCCAGTTCTCACTCCAAGGCGAAGGAGCGCCGGTGGCCACAGGGAGGGGTGAGGACTGTGCGCCTGTGTCTCGGGACATCCCGGCCTTGGGGCACAGTCTCCGGAACAAAGCCAGGCTCTCAGGACACAGTGCGCAGCAGGGGACAAAGTGGCCGGCGCCCCGTCCCATCAGCGAGACCGGCTGGAGCACCCACCCCACACCCGTGCTCTGCCCCACAGTCCCCCCATAGGACAGCCCAGCGCACGGGTGACACGCAGCTTGAGGACCAGCCTCACCCCAGCAGGGGCCGCAGATCCTGGGAGGACCAGTAACAAACCCAAACTGAGGACGAGCAGCCAAGGAGGCCAGCACCAGGACGGGGGTGGAGCCGGTGCTGGCCTGCCACGTGGGCACAGAGCCGACGGCGTCTCAGGAGGACCTTCTGGGAGAGGACAGTGGCCACTGAGTGAGGATAAACAGGCCTTTACTCAGACTCACGGGCTGAGGGGGTCAGCGGCCATCACTGTGCAAATCGAGACCCGAGAGCTTCACGCTGGCACATGGAGGGGGGTGGGGCACGGGGACGGCTGGGGGGCACGG
>NW_021870262.1:0-812 GCF_006229205.1 Suricata suricatta | reverse complement strand
ATGTCAGTTGTATCAAAGTGAGTGTTGTCTCTGTGGTGTGTTTGGAGGACACTAAAACCTTCCATCACAAATAGATGTATGTGTTTTAAGCCTCTGCAAACATTTCTTGGTTTCAATGACCAAACCAGTTTAACTCTATCACATTTATTTTTTTATTTGATTTGTCATTTTCGTAATTTGTGTTGTATCCTTCCTTTCCTCTTTTTGTCAATGAGTTCTGTGTTTCAGTCATGTTTGTATTACCTTTTCCACCTTGAAACTTGCTCTGAACCGTCTTTTTGGGTTTCCTCTGTATAGTGGTCTGTGTGTTCCTGTAGACAAATTCCAAGTCAGACGAGCTGGGCTAAACCTCGAGCTGCACTGCTATGACAGTATTCACAAGGTATTCTGTGAAAATCAATTCTAGATGTTTTTAACGTTGATTTATTCTTTTGAGAGAAATTGAGAGAGACAGATCATGAGCGAGGTAGGGGGAGATACAGAAACCGAAGTAGTCTCCAGGCTGTGAGCTGTCATCACAAAGCCTGACAGGGTGGGGTGGGAGGGGCTTGAACCCACGAATCGTGAGATTATGACTTAAGCCGAAGCTGGATGTTTAACCCACTGAGCCCCCCGGGCGCCCCAATGTAAATCAATTCTAATGTTCTCACTGGTCACGTGGATTCATGGGAGAATTTATGGAAAAGTGTTAGAATGGTGTGTGGTGGTTAGTCAATGTTCAAGAACAGGAGCTGTTGTTCTTGAGGTTACAAGTTGTCTTTTCCACAATCATCTTTATCTTCAAAGTCCTCGTGACTTTTCTTTTCCTTGCT
>NW_021870261.1:0-812 GCF_006229205.1 Suricata suricatta | reverse complement strand
ATTTTTATTTCTTTTTTATGAGTCTGTGTGGAAACATGTGCTTTTCTGTGGTTCCCAAGCTTTCCATGATGAACACATTCATAAAAATGTTAGTTTACAAGTAAATTCTACACATCTATCATATGCCAAATGCCAACAAACATCCTTGCCCTCAAGAATGGTGCACCATTGGGATCTGTTGTTCAAAGGGGTCATTGCCAAACAAGACAGAGATCAAAGATGCCAGGAGTGAGATTGAAATAAGGCACTCCCGGAGTCCAGGGAGAAACCACACCTTCAGCGGGGGGTCCATGTGCCGGCTTTGTGCAGCTTCTGGCAGAAAAGGAAGCCAAGTCACTCCAGTCAAGAGACAATGGGAGCAGATAAATGGAGAGGCAAGAAAGAGATGTAGACCATGGGAACAATTGTAAGAGTGCTGAGGTGAAGAATGGCATGGTCAGATGTGCTCTTTGTAGAGACCACTCTGGATGCTTTGTACGGGAAGAACCAAAGGAAGATACAGAACAAATATCTGGAAGGATAGAGGTAGAGCAGGCAGCGGAGTGTCCTCATGCTTCAGTAATTCCACCTTTTCATTGTCCCCCAGCCTCTCCCCTCACCATTGTTTTTAACTTTGCCACCTGGTCACCATCTTCTAATCTTGCCATCAGCCTGGTAAATTCCACTATACAAGTGGATTTCCCATCCACCCATCCGACAGGCCGAGCTCCAATTCTTTGATCCCGAAAACTTCGACCCGTATTCCACAGCACCCCTCCATTCTTGGGACCCACTTTTCACCAGGAACTCTCCCACTTCTGCAATCATAAACT
>NW_021870260.1:0-812 GCF_006229205.1 Suricata suricatta | reverse complement strand
TCCTAATAAGGTAAAGTCCTTGGACTGTCTCCTCACTTTCATCTCTCGCGGCCTGACTCTAAGACGTTCCGAATCCTATCACTCGGGGCGGGTCCCAGGGGTGTATAGTACTTTTGGATAAAATCTCTCCAAGGCAGGTTCGCGACGAGCCTCTCTGCCTCTGGCCCTTGCAGACCCCGTTATACCGGCCGGTCACATTCCTGCTCAGAACCTTTCTCTGACTGCCGAGTCTCCCTCCTGACCCCAACCTCAAACTGCGTCGGGTGCACTGGTCAGTAGGGAGGTGGACGCAGGCCTTTCGCCCGGCCCCAGGGAGGGCAGGGTGGGGAAAGAAATGGCGGAGAGAGATGACCGACAAAGACGCCGAAATCTGCGGAGTTAGAGGGTCATCAGAAAGTGTGGGGAGAAAGAACGGCGGGGATGGAACCAGACACTGCCTCAGAGTGGGGTCAACCTGCTGACGACGGATGGATTCAGAAATGGACCAAAGGATGAATCGAAACTGGGACACAGAGAGACTTACATGGAGAAGAAAACACGTAATGGTCTCAGACAATGCACAGGACCCAACCCCTAGTGAGGACTGAGAATATTAAGTTGTGAAGTACTGATTTGTGGCTTTATGACCTTGTTCATCTAAAATGTGGTGAACTTTTGGAGTTATGCAGAAGAGACTGAGGGTTGTGAAACCTGGTGTTTGAGGCACCTCCACTTCACTGTTCCATCAGAAGAGAATTCCTTTTGCAATCCCTACTCGAGGGGGCAGAGGCCGGTCAGACAGGTAATGGGGAAAGACCTTTTGTAATCACATG
>NW_021870259.1:0-1654 GCF_006229205.1 Suricata suricatta | reverse complement strand
CTAGGCATTTATAATGAATGGGATGGGAGAGAAAACTTTAACGGCATGTTATTTGCGAACATCTGAAAAGTAATATTATGTTGACTTCATTTTCTGATGGTGGAAGGACATTGTCTGAAAACTTCTACCACTAATAAACATTTGCTGTTTTTGAAGGCAAATTGTTTAAAAATAGGATACAGCAAGACCATACCCCTAGCACTTCATCTAAGATATTTTTATGCCACACTTTATTCAGAAAGACTTATTCTATTTTAAACTTTTATCAGTTATTTTAATTTAACCAATGTTTATTTAATAGCAAGCAGGCATGTTAATCCTGCTGCTAAATATTGATGCAGCCGAGAAAAATGAGCAACAAGATGCAGGTCCTTAAGATGTGATGTGTACCCTTGCCAAATGCTAACCTGTGTGTAAACTAATGGGATTTCTTAAAAGGGATAGGCGCTGGCGAGACTCACAATTTCAAGAAAAGGAAAATGACATTCTTAACGGGAAGCTTGAGAAATCTTATTGGTTCCCATCAAGGCTTCTTGAAACATTCCCTGCAGAAGACTAACCCCAGAAGTGACCAAACCTGAGGGGCAACTGGAAAAACAATCACCCCTTCTGGGAAAGCTTTTGTTTCTTTTCAATGGCATTTTACTTTGGTCCATTTTGGAGCTCATCTTTTCATAAACATGCTCTAAGGAGGACACAGGTGCTCGGGTTCGCACACACCGCACTAATCACCTGCGCAAAGGAGGCCCAAGTCTGTAACCTTATTGCTCAAGAGCAAGCGTCTGATTGAAATTTTTTAATACCTCACCACTAAGGAAATATATTTAGTGGGGGTAAAATCTCAGTTACTGCCCCAACGATCAAAACAGTAATGCGAAACAGCGGTGAGGTGGGAGACAGTCTTCTATTTCAGTTTAGTTGGTTATTGTTTTAATGCTGGACTGCTAGAGTGAAAGTGAGATCATAAACTCATTCCGAGTTACAAACAAAGAAAAGGAAGGGGAGAAAGAGGGCTGCAGACGCTCAACAGGGGACTGGGCTTAGGGGCGAGCCTGGTGGCATCTCGGACTGGCGGCGCCGTCGCCATGGGAACTCGGCGCAGGCGCAGAGGGCTACGCCGCGCGGCCGGGACTTGCCTCCACCTCCCAGCGCGGCGTCGCTCCGGTGCCCTCGTTTATTCCAGGAAAGGGTAATGGAGTAAATCCTCCAGGCGCTGAGTGTACCCGGTCTTCTCCGAACGGGTCCTGAGTGGGGTCACCAAGCGCAGGAAGAGCCGTGAGACTCCCCAAGTAGAACGGACAGCGCAATGGGAAACGGGGACCTGCTTTCTCCGTGGTGTCTGGAGGTCAGAGAAGGGTTCTGGGAACCCCGGTGTGGGGGAAGCATCCTGCAGCAAAGCTTCGCCTCCCAACGGATGAAACTCCATCCACCACCACAGGCGACTCGAGAATTAAATTCTGGCGCCGGCACACGCACACTTACGTCGTCTGAATGACGCCGCGCCCCCCCCCCGCCCCCGTCCCCCTCCAGGACTAGCAGTGGACCAGTTCTCTGCGCTGGGGGTTTGGGGGATCCCCACGCACAGCAATATTCACAGTCCTAAAAAGCGTGTCCCGGCCGGAACTGGGGAGAGGAACTTGAGCCACCTGCTCAT
>NW_021870258.1:0-813 GCF_006229205.1 Suricata suricatta | reverse complement strand
TGTTCTTGTGACCCCCCCCACCCCCCGCACACGGTAAATCAGAATATAAACAACTTTGAGAAGAGAGTGAATTTATTCAGCCTCAGTCACATAGTTTCCATATCTTGTAATATCTAGAATATCTTAAAGTTTCTTTTCCACATTCTAAGGAGCAGGAATATTCCAAGTTATTCTCTGCCTCATATAGCTCTTATATATTTGTGCATTTTCATAATCCTACTCTACCCAGAGCAGAAAAAGCACCCAAATCAGACAAAAATGGGAACTGTTTTCTTTGAGTGCAATCCCAGGACCAGATCCCATCAGTAATAAGAACTTGGACTCCACACACTCCCCTCTGGATCTGACACAAAGGGAATATTTTCAATACTTGTAAAAATGTAATTCAAACGGACAACTGATGTTGCTCCTGGAAGCCAGGTCGGAGAGAAGGGAGAGAAGTCTCTGGAACGTAGGAGAGGAGTGTCCTAAACACCTAACCTTAAAAAATATTTCTGAAAAGGTTAAATATTATGTGGAAACATGAAGGAGAAGTATCAGAACTGAAAAAGAAAAAAAAATCATTTTTATTTAAGAACATTTTTCGTTTCGAGAGACAGAGAGTGCGCGCGAGAGCGCAAATAGGGAGCCGGGACAGAGGGAGAGAGAGGAAATCTTACGTAGGCTCCCAGCTCTGCAGGAACCCTGACGCGGGGCCGGGTCACAGGTGCCTGGGATCACGACCTGAGCAGAAACCAAGAGTCTGATGCGCAAAACGCTGAGCCACCCGACTGCCCGGCAATTCCTGCAAGCTTGGAATTTCCCCAGAAAAAG
>NW_021870257.1:0-813 GCF_006229205.1 Suricata suricatta | reverse complement strand
AAGAATGACATATGGCCATTTGTAGGAAAGTGGATGGACCTTGAGAGTGTCATGCTAACCGAAATAAGTCAGGCAGAGAAGGACAGAAACCATATGTTTGCACTCATAGGTCTAACAGGAGAACAGGAGAAACCTAATGGAGAACCAGGGGTAGGGGAAGAGGGAAAGAGAGTTGGGCAGGGAGAGGAATGGAAAACTTGAGAGACTATTGAATGCTAAAAATGAACTGAGGGTTGAAGGGGGAGGGGGGAAAAGAGGTGGTGGTGATGGTGGAGAGCACTTGTGGGGAAGAGCACTGGGTGTTGTATGGAAACCAATTTGACAATAAACTATTAAAAAATAAATTTAAAAATTAAAAAAATAAAAACCAACATATAAATATACTATTAACTGAACAAAATACTATAGATTTTATGTTTCTGAGTAACAGATGCCTGGCAAGGGAGTTAAGCTAAAATGTAACTTAATCCAATTCTTGAAAAATAAGGAATACTTTCCAACAATCATGTAACACTGTACTGATTCAGCAGACCCTTCCAGCTTATCATAGAGTATGGAGTCATTGAGGGCAGTCTTTGCTTCATTGTGCCCCAGTACCTTCTATTCCTTTCTTTCTGTTTCTGGAGAAGAAAAGGTTAAAGTTCTTGTTGATCACCTTGATTCTTAGATCTTGCTTAATATCCTCTCCTGTAGTGCTTGCGTTCAGTTTTTACCTATGTAACTGCTCTTAATGTGTCAGTGTTCAAAGTATAAGGCACCCCCTGCCTCTGTGAATGCAAAAGTAAAGAAGAGTTCAAATGGAAATTTTGGCCT
>NW_021870256.1:0-813 GCF_006229205.1 Suricata suricatta | reverse complement strand
AATGGTTACTTAGGCTAGAGTTCCCTAATAAAAGTAAAGTCTTCTCCTCAATGTAGACGGATAGCTTCATTTTGTTCAATCTGTTTCATTTTGTAGACCTTCATATTTCCTAGCACTGTGCTTGCTGTGGGAGTTTCAACAGAGAATTAGATAAGATGGCCAGCCTTCATGAGCTCGCAGAGCAGCCAAAGAGACAGGAAGACATACAACCCATCACCAGTTAGTGAAGTAGAGGTTCCAAACCACTGGGGATGGAGCTCTGAACTGTTTTAGGGATGGCGGGAAGCGAGAAGAAGAAAGTCCCCTGTGCTGAGTCTTGAGACATTAGCAGGGCTTCCCTAGGAGGGAAGAGGGTAAAGGGCAGCTGGGCATAGAAAACAGAGCAGCCAGTGGATGGAGGAAAATCTGTGTGTTCTGTAAGACACATCTGATGAGCCTTGTTCCCACCTTTATCCTGTGGACGTGCCCTGAGCACCATTCTGTCTTCTGGAAACATGGCGGCAGGCAAGGTTTCTGCTTCCTGGGAGCTGATCATCCAGTGGGGATGCCAGACAATGAACAGCAAACAGAAAAGAGAAGGAGGCAGGTAATGGACGAATGTGGCTGATGGCACAGGAGTGAGGGGAGGCTGCTTCAGGTGACGTTTCAGCGGAGACCCGCTTGAATGATAGTCGGGCTCCATTAGAAGATCTAGAGTGAATGTTCCAGGAGGAAGGAGTGGCTCCTACACAGGCTTTCAGGCATGACTAAGGAAAGGAAAGAAGGATACACACAGAAATCCCATATAAAGGGAGCAAAAAGGATATCCTTAAT
>NW_021870255.1:0-813 GCF_006229205.1 Suricata suricatta | reverse complement strand
GTACAATTCTGGTTCCATCTTTCTTTAGTTGTGCAGCCTTTGGAAAGTTACACAGCCTGCCTAACCCTTAATTTACTTGTCTAAACGTTGGGCATTATAGTGATACGTCACAGGGCTGTAGTGAGGATTGAATAGAATAATGCACAGGAAGCATTTAGTGGAGTGCCTGGTGCAGAAGGGAAGTGTTTTGTTGTGGTTAGGAATACAGATTTTGGAGTCAGACTGCGTGGCTCCCAATCCTGGCATCTTTACCAGCAGAGCCAAGTTACTTTCAGTTACCTTTGTGCCTCAGTTTTAGTTTCTTTCATTTCATCAATTCTTATTAGAGTGCTTGGAACTCAGTAGGTGCTCAACAAATATTGAATGCATGCATTAGTGATAGCTATTATTATGTTACTTAAATATTAAATACATACCTAGTATGTATACATACCTAGTTTCCCCCAATCCCCACTATTTCTGCTTCTATCGCCTATTTTCCCTGAATGCATATATAGATGTTTCCCTGAAGTTCTATAATTCAGATAACATGTTAAATGTTTAAATGAATAATATTTTATATTAACCATTCTAATTTATTAGGATACATGTGAAAAGCTGTTATGCTTTTTCATAAAATTCCCCTATTTCTCTTCCACTGGAAGTGCCTGCCACACCACTGTCTCTGAATTTTCATAGTCCTTTGTGTGTTCTCGCTTCAGATCTTTATTACGGACTGCACTGATCATGTGTATGCCTTTACTCTTCTTTAAATTGTACATTATCTTAGGCCTGACTTATTTATCTTTACACCCCCTAAGACAACTATTATAA
>NW_021870254.1:0-813 GCF_006229205.1 Suricata suricatta | reverse complement strand
CTCTGGCCTCAAACTGGAGGCACTGAGACACTTGACCTGAGACTGATGTTCGCCACATCCCAAGCCTGCAGGTGCCATGGCCAGGCTGCCCCCTGAACGCGTCCCTCAGGAACAGAGGGGCAGCTCCCCATTTGCAGCAGGCAAGCTCCTTTATCCCGAACACAGGTTCAGGATGGCCCTTTAACCCCAGGTCACCCATGGGAGTCATCCTGGTAAGCAAAAGGCCACCGCATTTTGCCTGGTCATTCACTCCGTCAGCCACGTGGCTGAGAAAAGTGTCAGCGGGTGGGCGCCACCCCAGGGTTCTGTCCTCACATTCAAATGGCCGGGTTATGGGTGCCTCTCAGGTTGCAGAGAGTAACAAAAAGCAAAAGGCACAGGGTAGGAGGTCTCCTATGGCAGATCAGGCTCTGCCCTCAAGGCCCGCCGCCGTCCCCCTAACGACAATCTGTGTTTGGTAAGCACAGCGGTGCCAGCCCTCCCATCCTTCCGGGTCCTTCCGGTTCTGGGGCAGGAAGGGGTGAGGCACCCCCAGAGGTCCCGCTGCCCCCCACCAGCCCTGCAGTCACTGCGGCTAACCTAACCAGGGTTAGGCCACATGGCCCTAGGACTAAGACCAGTCACATCAGAGGCGAGTCCCTCCGAGCAGGGACAGGGCGGTGTGAGAGGCTGGTGGCTGAGGTCAGTGGGGAGCCAGGGGTCCACCTCCTCTGCCGTGTCTTCCAGAGGCTGCAACCCAGACCCTGCCCTGCAGTCCCTGCTCCAAATGACACAGGCGCTCCACAGTGGCCATGTGCTGCGGAGCCCAGGGAG
>NW_021870253.1:0-813 GCF_006229205.1 Suricata suricatta | reverse complement strand
TCCCTGAGAAGTGCTGTAAATCAATTGTATTCATACCTTATGGCTTGGAACACAGCCACCAGCCTGCTCTTGAGGAGTCATTGTTCAAACTTCACCTGTGATGAACTGAGATATGATACCAGCAGGTGGGAAGCACTAGCAAGAACAATTACACAGGCAGTTGAAGAAGTTGGAGTAAAGTAGTAAAGATAAGGACTATAGGACTGAATGGCTGCTTCTATGAAAAATGATACATTAAATAAGATAACAATAGGTTGAGGATGGATAATCAACAAAAGTTAGTGTGGAAGCCAATGAATTGGTCTAAACAAAACAAAAACATAAAAACACAACAAAGAAACCCAGCCTTCCTTTCTGTATTTCTCCTTTACTCACCTGTTACTACCACACTCACAACACTGATACCAAATATGTGCTGTTGTTTCCCCCCACACACACACCAAGCAATTCTCTGCAATACCATTTGGGTATTCTACAGTTTCGCTCAATTCTTTTTTTCCCTTTTTATTCTTTATAGTTTATTGTCAAATGAGTTTCCATATAACACCCAGTGCTCTTCTCCACAAGCGTCCTCCTCTATATCCATCACCCCTCTTCTCCTTTCCCCCACCCCCTTCAGCCCTCAGATTGTTTTCAGTATTCAAAAGTTTCTCATGATTTGCCTCCCTCCTTCTCCCTAACTCTTTTTCACCCCTTCCACTCCCAATTGCCCTTTGCTACGTTTCTCCTGTTAGACTTATCAGTGAAAACATGTGGTATCTGTCCTCTGCCTGACTTATTTCACTTAGCATGACACCCTTGAGGTCCATCCAC
>NW_021870252.1:0-813 GCF_006229205.1 Suricata suricatta | reverse complement strand
AAAATAGAACTCCCTTAACTAAATACCAAAATATTTTAAATGTAATTGTCTCTTTATTGTTGAAAAAACAAGGCAGAATTATGTAAGAAATTGAAAGTAAAGGTCAAACATCATTTTCTTTGGTAGGTCTTTTAGTTTGCCTGAATGCAATCTTACTTTAAGAATATAACTAGATTTTCAACTCTATCATATTATTCCATCTTGCACTTAGGAGTTTAAATCTTTTTGAGGAGACAGTCTAAAAGGTGACTCCTTTAAGATCAATTGTGGTTTATGAGCCCTGTTTGAATTACAAAAATTATAGGGAAGGTGAGACTACAGAGTAGAAGATACCCCATCTGAAAGCAGTTTTGAAAAGTAAGCTCTCCCTGGGCTGTCTGAGGTTATTGTATTATTCACAGAAAATACAGATCTAAGGGAAACCCTAGTAATTTTTTTTTGCCTTTCTGATATGAAAGAGGACAAATCTAATAGCCTGGTTTGCCCTGCTTAAGAGCAAGGAAGGACAATATAAAAGTAAGTTACAAAGACATTGACTGAATCATAGAGTATTACAGTTGCAAGCAGTGGGGACAGCTTCTCTAGTTCACTGTTTCTCAAAGAGTGATCTAAGGACCATCTGGCAGAGCATAAATAGGGCTCTTTATTACCAAGGAACAAAGGTAGATCTTGGAGCTGTAACTCAGACCTGGTGTTGAGCCCTACTTAGGAATTTAAGATACATCTTTATTCATTAAGGATATTGGCCTGTACTCTTTTTTTGCTGGGTCTCTGGTTTGGGAATCAAAGTGATGCTGGCTTTGTAGAATGAGT
>NW_021870251.1:0-813 GCF_006229205.1 Suricata suricatta | reverse complement strand
GGTGCGGCAGACAAAGCTGGCCTCTCTCACGATATTGGAGAAGGAGAAGGAGAGCCAGGGCCAGTCCTCAAGGCTTGTGTATTTCCCTCATCCTTTGCACGTAGGGCACAAGCTGTGTTACCAAAAGCTGGTGAAGTACTGCTCATAGGCAAAGAAGTCGTATATTCTCGAATAATTGTATCCAGTAAAAAATTAAAAATGGGAGTCGGTTTTTGTGACTCAAAAAATTCTATGTGATGTTAAAAAATATAGACCAATTTAGTCAATAGGTTAGGAAAAAAAAAGGGATTAGGCAAGCCTGCTGTTTGAATTCATACAGACCAACAATGGATCACTGTCTGAACATTGAACTTTTTAGCTCATTCCTTTGTTGGGTTGTTGGCATGACATGAGCCCGAGTGAGGAAAGCTGCTCAGGGATCTCACAGAGCCATCAACAGCAGAACCGTGGAGCAGGTCCTTCCGGAGGCTGAGCAGGGGGCTGTTGAAAGCGAGTTGTGGGTTGCCAGGGACTGTAGACAGGGGGAAAGAACATCTTCCCTGGGCGCTTAGCCCCATCGCTGGTCCTGGCAGGCTGCAGATTTATAGGAGAAATACTGACTTACAATCTGTAGCCATCAACAGGTGATTATCTGAAGTTGGCCATCCCTCAGCAGCGGAGGGTGAGGGAATGCATTTTAACAGGCTTTCAATGCAGTTATTTAGAAAGAGAAGAAAGGTTCACAGCAGAAATAAGAAATTAAGAAATTAAGGCCTCAGCCAACCTGGGTGGGATGAAAGGAAATCTTGAAAACAACAATTGTATATACACACA
>NW_021870250.1:0-813 GCF_006229205.1 Suricata suricatta | reverse complement strand
TTCCTACAAGGAGGCTATGTAGACACTTCAGTGGCTCCAAAATGGTGCTGTTCCTTCAGATTCTACTTTCGACCATGACATCGCTTTCATGGCACATTGCCATAAGTTTGCCATCCAGGCGAGCACCGTATATTTCCCCAGTAGCATACATTTTAGGACTTCCAGAATCTTTCTTGCATGTGGCTGCACGCCTCTCAGAGAAGTCATGCTTCCGTGAGCCATGGGAGTGGGACAATTCTGTGGCTCCAATTCATGGAGATCGTTTAAACACTTGGGAGCCTTAGTGTTCAAATCTTCACCTTTATTTGCCAGGCTGTGAAACAAATGGCCTTTGTAATCATTTAAAGATAAGATATGTCAGGGGCACCCAGGTGCCTTGGTTGGTTGGCCTTAGGACTTCAGCTCACGCCACGATCTCATAGTTGGTGGGTTCAAGCCCTGCATCGGGCTCTGTGCTGACAGCTCAGAGCCTGGAGTCCACTTCAGATTCTGTCTCCTCACCCATCTCTCTCTCTCTCTTTCTCTCTCTCTGTCCCTCCCACACTTGCGCTGTCTCTCTCTCTCTCTCTCTCTCAAAAAATAAATAAATATTTAAAAAATAAAGAAAAGGTATACCTAAGCTAAGAACAAGAAAACAAACAAGAAGATGCAGGCTGAGTTTCCCTTTTCTGTCATAGCCAACAACTTGGTTGTTACTAACATAACTCATTACTGTACCTTCCACCTCAACCCTTCTGTCAAATATAAACATTCTGGTAAAATCACACACACACAAATCCACGGGGAGCAGAACCTGGATGATGATGCCTCTAA
>NW_021870249.1:0-813 GCF_006229205.1 Suricata suricatta | reverse complement strand
GAGCTGGGGGGTTGGGGCATTGGGGCAGTAGAACTGGGGTTCCCTGGAGCTCCCCCCCCAATTCACTGATGAGACATTGAATGTCAGCCGCCCCTGCCCCGCTGGACCCCGTGCCCCTGGGCCCTGCAGGTCTCGCTGTCCCTGAAAGGGCTGATAGCTGAGGGCTTCGGTTGGCGGAAGTCCCAGAGGCTGGATAGCAAGTCCTTCCTTCCTTCCTGAAGAGACATCTGGTGTGAACATCACAATGCACATCACAGGTAGCAAACCGCAAAATGTGAGGATATTTTAAAAAATTGTTTTAATGTTTTTTATTTCTTTTTGAGAGACAGAGAGAGACAGCGAGAGCAGGGGAGGGTCAGAGAGAGAGGGAGGCACAGAATCCGAAGCAGCTCCAGGCTCTGAGCTGTCAGCACAGAGCTTGACGTGGGGCTCGAACTCACGAACCGTGAGATCGTGACCTGAACCGAAGCCGGACGCTCAACCAACTGACCCCCCCAGGTGCCCCAAAATTTTAGGATCTTGAAAACACAAGTTCCCATCATCAAAACAGAGAAAGCTGATCGGGCAAAAATCAAAGCATTTCATTATCTGCATTCCCCATAACAGCTGAGTAAGAGACCCCCTGGTGCTCTGTTTTCCATTTAGGAAGAGGTATTTGGCTTAAGTTTCTTACGTGTTATTATATCGGATGATAACTTTGACATTAAACTGTAATGTCAAATGCACACATGTAAGGCAATATCAGTATAAATAATTCACAGATAAAATGGACCTGACTTGTAAATGAATGGCATTTCATTACATAGCCTGTCC
>NW_021870248.1:0-1654 GCF_006229205.1 Suricata suricatta | reverse complement strand
CTGTTATTTTTCCCTGCCTAGCATTCTTTTGCCCTTCCTCCAGCAACTGCACACTACTCTTGGTTTAGGATATTAACCCTTCCTCATTTTATGCAGCTCACTGGGACTCTCCATGGTGGGCCTTGTCTCCCCTTACCACACGGAGATCATGTGACCCACAAGAGGCCAGTCATTCTACCCCTGTTTCCTAACAAGATACTGTCCAGGCCCCCTTGTTGCTGAGAATTTCCAGTGATACCTTGCTTATTGAGTTCCCTCACAGGAAGTTTTTCAACAAGGAAAATAACAATAGCAGACTTCTGACTTTTAATAAAGACACTCACCATAAGTTAAGTATTTGACACATATAATCCTCTTAAATTATCTCAACAACTTTATATCACCTAAGTACTATTATTCCTGTTTTACAAATGAAGCTGGAATTTCAAACCACTCTCTCTGAATCCAGAGTCCGTTTTCACAAATGCTTTTTTAATCTGGTATCCTTTGCAAAACATCCTTTTCTAAACTAGTGTGGACTAAATTCAAATTATGTTGGTTGGAACCAAAGAATCAAAACTGGTATTCAAATTGAGGAAGGGGGAAAAAGAGGAAGAGGGAGGGAGGCAAATCATGAGAGACTCTTGAATACAGAAAATGAACTGAGGGCTGAAGGGGGAGGGGGAAAGGGGAAGGGGGATGATGGTCAGGGAGGAGCGCACTTGTGGGGAAGATCACTGGGTGTTATATGGAAACCAATTTGACAATAAACTATATAAAAAAACAAATTGGCACTAAAAAGTAAATTTTGTTCTTCACTTGACCCCCAGTAAAATGTGTGGGTTTTTTAAATTGATATACAAGGAGGGGCACCTGTGTGGTTCAGTCACTTAAGCATCCAACTTTGGCTCAGGTCATGATCTCACAGTTCATGTGTTCGAGCCCCACATCAGTCTCTCTGCTGTCAGCACAAGAGCCTGCTTCAGATCCTCTGTCTCCCTCTATCTGCCCCTCCCCTGATTACACTCTCTCTCTCCCCAAAATAAATAAATATTTAAAATTAACATAGATGGAGGTGCAAAAGACAGCAAACCTTCTATTTATATTCTCTTCTATTCTTACCATAGTATTCAATGGCAAATATGCTTACTACCTTGATCACCTGAAATCATGTGCCCATTGATAATGAAATTATAATGAATAAGAAGCCCCTGCAGTCATCTGGTATCTTTAGTCATCTAGTATGTGGAGGTAAGACTATTAATACTCAAAGATACTTTCAAGCAAGACAAATTCAAATCTGAAAATTTTGACCTTACTTATGGTTTAGATATTCTAAAGCCAAACTCAGAAGTTCATTCTCTGGCTTGCTGAATTACAACCCTATTAGAATTAACTCTTATATTGGACTGCATTGTAAAATTAGGGAATTGATCAAGAGTTTAGCAGTGATACCTGGTAGGATTTGAGATTTCCTCAAGCCACTTAGAAGTAACCCCAAACGGGCTTCTGGCTCTGGCTCAGTCAATGGAGCATGTGACTCTTGACCTCTGGGCTGTGAGTTTGAGCCCCATGATGAGTGTAGAGCTTACTTAAAAATAGTAAAATCTTAAAAAAAAGTATCCCCAAGTGTACTTTCCTCAGTCAAGCTCTTCCTCCCTTAATGGAAAAAACA
>NW_021870247.1:0-813 GCF_006229205.1 Suricata suricatta | reverse complement strand
TTTCCAGAGAGGAGCGAATGGAGTTTCAGGATGTCGGCGGCCTGGTGGCCCCACTTCCTTGGGGGCTTGCAGGTTAGAACCGAGGTTAGACGTGGTCCCTTCACCGTCCTGTGCCGTAGCCCCTGGCCTGGCTGGGGGTGGTGAGGGCTCTGGTGCTCTTGTGATGACGAGGCTACTCTGCCTAGTTTGACCCGGCCTCA
Organism: Suricata suricatta; assembly: GCF_006229205.1. Classification (NCBI taxonomy): domain Eukaryota; kingdom Metazoa; phylum Chordata; class Mammalia; order Carnivora; family Herpestidae; genus Suricata; species Suricata suricatta. The sequence continues at coordinate 613 of NW_021870247.1, read as the reverse complement.
GGATCCAGCTGAGGGTCCCACCAGCTCTGACCGCTGGTCAAAGCGGGGAGGGCGGGCGAGGAGGTGTTGGATCAAGATCTGGAGATGCTCCTAATGAGGTAGGAAGCCTCCGCCGTCCTCAGAATTCCTGGCACGATTTTGTTCTGTTTAGCAAACGTGTGCCGAGCCCTTAGCAGTGTGCAGGCAACACGGAAATCAGTTCATTCTTGTCCCTGCGTTCGAGGGCCCTGAAGCCAGACCGGGGCTCGCATGTTCTCCTGCTCCAGAGCCTGTTTGGTCTTTGAACCTTGACCTCGGGACTTCCGAGCAGCATGGCTAAGACCTGGTCTCCAGGGCTGGGGGTGCATGGAGTTAGGTGGGCCTAGGCAGACAGAAGGCTCTCCCCACTGCTGCCCTGGGGGAACGTAGGGGTGGTGCCCCCCTTGCTACCCGCTGGGCCCTGCTGTCCCCACCCCTGCCTCCTCGTCTCCCTCAGTCCCCATTGGTCGTACTGCCCAGGTTTGGCAAGCAGGAACTGCGATTTGGGGGCCCTTGGAACTGACCGCCAGACAGAAGGGGTGGGTGCCTACAGAGCCGCCTGCGTGCCAGGCACAGTGCTGGCTGCCGCCTGCAA
>NW_021870246.1:0-813 GCF_006229205.1 Suricata suricatta | reverse complement strand
AGAACTAAAACAATAAAACTATTAGAAGAAATCACAGGGGTAAGTTTTTAAGATTTTGAATTGAGTAAAGCCCTACTAGATAAAATATCAAAATCACAAGCAACAACAACAACAGAAATAGATAAATTGAACAACACCAAAATTAAAGTTGTTATGCTTCAAAAAACACTCAAGAAAATGGAAGGCAACACTTGATAAAAGAAAACTTGTATATATCACATGCCTGATAAGAAACTGTATACTTAAAAAAATTTCTTATGACTCTATAATAAAAAATATTAAGATAGAAAATTGATTTGAAAAGATAATTCTCCAAAGAAGATATATAAATGTCTAATAGATACATGCAAAAATGATAACACCTTTAGTCATCAGGGAAATTCAAGTAAAAGCCACAATGGAAGGGCACACTACACACACTAGAATTGCTAAAATCAAAAAGAAACAGTAACAGATGCTGGTAAGAATTCAGAAGATTCAGAACCTCATACATTTTGCTCAGATTATATAATAGTGCATCCACTTTGGAAAACAGTTTGGCAGTTTCTCAAAATGTTAAACATAGAGTTAGTTACCATATGATCCAGAAATTGCACTTCCAAAGAGAAATCAAACCATATGTCTGCATGAAAGCCTGTATTTGAACATTCATAATAGCCTTATTCATAATAAAGAAAGTTAAATACAATCCACTGCTCATCATCTGATGAATGGTATATAAAACATGGTATATCCATAAAATGGAATGTTATTCAGCAGTAAAAATGAACTACTGTACATGCTGCAATATGGATAAATCTTGGAAAAATTTTG
>NW_021870245.1:0-813 GCF_006229205.1 Suricata suricatta | reverse complement strand
GCTCTAAGCCTTTGAAAATGAATATGAAGTAACATTACTATAATGATACCTCTGGCCCAGGTAGGAGAGGTGTTTTCTGAGGGTTCTCGTCAGGTCCAGCACAATGTTGAACTTTCCACTTTAAATGCTTTTTAATTACAAAAGTAAGCAATCGATTCATCGCCCCTAATATGGATTAGCTGTGTTTCATGGGGACTCGTTAACAAAACTTTTTCATTTTAAGGATCTTTGTTATCAATATGCAAGAGATTTTGTTGCGTCGATCTTTGATCGACGGGCACATACCTTTTTTTAGGTGGTACTTTAATTGTGGGACGTATTTGGCTTTGGGAAACTTGTACAGTGGTGTGCCCACATAGAGGCCCCTCCACTTCTCTACTGCTGCGTCACAGGTGCCCGAACCCTTAATGCCTTACAGTGACAAACTGCTTGCTGAGGCTCATGCGGACGGCTCTTCTGCCGGAACACTCAAGGTGTTTCACGCACCTTGTGCCCTCGCGATGGCCGGGCCCCTCTCTCTGTAGTCTCAGGATCTCGTCTTCCGCGTGGCCTCCCCAGCCAGCAGCGGGACTTACAACAGGGCAGCCCAGGGCTTCCCCATGGGCCTCTTAAGGCGTAGTCCGCAACTGGCTCAGCTCCCTTGCAGCCTCATTCTGTTGTCCTAAGTGAGTCATAGGTCAGCCCGCGAATTCAGTGTGGGAGAGTCGATGGAGGACTTGAGTTCCAGAGATGTGGCCCATTGGGGGGCATCTTCAGAGACTACGACCGCCTTTATTTTCTGCCCCGAGGAGAAGTGCAGAGCTTAGCAGGGAA
>NW_021870244.1:0-813 GCF_006229205.1 Suricata suricatta | reverse complement strand
ATTAAGGATATCCTTTTTGCTCCCTTTATATGGGATTTCTGTGTGTATCCTTCTTTCCTTTCCTTAGTCATGCCTGAAAGCCTGTGTAGGAGCCACTCCTTCCTCCGGGAACATTCACTCTAGATCTTCTAATGGAGCCCGACTATCATTCAAGCGGGTCTCCGCTGAAACGTCACCTGAAGCAGCCTCCCCTCACTCCTGTGCCATCAGCCACATTCGTCCATTACCTGCCTCCTTCTCTTTTCTGTTTGCTGTTCATTGTCTGGCATCCCCACTGGATGATCAGCTCCCAGGAAGCAGAAACCTTGCCTGCCGCCATTTTTCCAGAAGACAGAATGGTGCTCAGGGCACGTCCACAGGATAAAGGTGGGAACAAGGCTCATCAGATGTGTCTTACAGAACACACAGATTTTCCTCCATCCACTGGCTGCTCTGTTTTCTATGCCCAGCTGCCCTTTACCCTCTTCCCTCCTAGGGAAGCCCTGCTAATGTCTCAAGACTCAGCACAGGGGACTTTCTTCTTCTCGCTTCCCGCCATCCCTAAAACAGTTCAGAGCTCCATCCCCAGTGGTTTGGAACCTCTACTTCACTAACTGGTGATGGGTTGTATGTCTTCCTGTCTCTTTGGCTGCTCTGCGAGCTCATGAAGGCTGGCCGTCTTATCTAATTCTCTGTTGAAACTCCCACAGCAAGCACAGTGCTAGGAAATATGAAGGTCTACAAAATGAAACAGATTGAACAAAATGAAGCTATCCGTCTACATTGAGGAGAAGACTTTACTTTTATTAGGGAACTCTAGCCTAAGTAACCATT
>NW_021870243.1:0-813 GCF_006229205.1 Suricata suricatta | reverse complement strand
TTCCTACAAGGAGGCTATGTAGACACTTCAGTGGCTCCAAAATGGTGCTGTTCCTTCAGATTCTACTTTCGACCATGACATCGCTTTCATGGCACATTGCCATAAGTTTGCCATCCAGGCAAGCACCGTATATTTCCCCAGTAGCATACATTTTAGGACTTCCAGAATCTTTCTTGCATGTGGCTGCACGCCTCTCAGAGAAGTCATGCTTCCGTGAGCCATGGGAGTGGGACAATTCTGTGGCTCCAATTCATGGAGATCGTTTAAACACTTGGGAGCCTTAGTGTTCAAATCTTCACCTTTATTTGCCAGGCTGTGAAACAAATGGCCTTTGTAATCATTTAAAGATAAGATATGTCAGGGGCACCCAGGTGCCTTGGTTGGTTGGCCTTAAGACTTCAGCTCACGCCACGATCTCATAGTTGGTGGGTTCAAGCCCTGCATCGGGCTCTGTGCTGACAGCTCAGAGCCTGGAGTCCACTTCAGATTCTGTCTCCTCACCCATCTCTCTCTCTCTCTTTCTCTCTCTCTGTCCCTCCCACACTTGCGCTGTCTCTCTCTCTCTCTCTCTCTCAAAAAATAAATAAATATTTAAAAAATAAAGAAAAGGTATACCTAAGCTAAGAACAAGAAAACAAACAGGAAGATGCAGGCTGAGTTTCCCTTTTCTGTCATAGCCAACAACTTGGTTGTTACTAACATAACTCATTACTGTACCTTCCAGCTCAACCCTTCTGTCAAATATAAACATTCTGGTAAAATCACACACACACAAATCCACGGGGAGCAGAACCTGGATGATGATGCCTCTAA
>NW_021870242.1:0-813 GCF_006229205.1 Suricata suricatta | reverse complement strand
GTATTAGACAAAGTACAACATCCATTCATGATTTTTGTTAAAAGCCTTCAACAGAAATAAACTTAGAAGGAAGCTACCTCAACATAATTAATGCAATATACAAAAACAAAACAAAACAAAACAAAAAGCTAATATCTCCTTCAATGGGGAAAAACTGAGAACATTTTCTCTGGCCAGGAACAAGACAGGGATGTCCACTCTCACCATTATTATTTAACAGAGCACTGCAATTTCTAGCCACAAGAACAAGACAACAAAAAGAGGTAAATGGCATCCAATTTGCAAGGCAGTTGTCAACCTCACTATTTGCAGATGACATGATACTCCATATAGAATATAGAAAACACAAAATACTAAACAAAAAAATTTGAAACTGATACATGAATTCAATAATGCCATGTTACAAAACCAACATACATAAATCTGTTGCATTTTACTATACACCACTAATGAAGCAGCAGAAAGAGTATTTAAGAAATCAATTGCACCAAAAAAATAAGATACCTTAGAGTAACCTAAGCAAAGAGTTGAAAGACCTGTTCTCAGAAAAGCAGAAAACACTAATTAAAGAAAATAAAGTAACACAAGGAAATGGAACAACATTCCATGCTCAAAGATTGAAAGAACAAATATTGCTAAAATGGCTATATTACCCAGAGCAAACTACACAGTTAATGGTACCCTCATCAAAATACTGGCATCATATTCCACAGAGCAAGAAGAAAACATTCTAAATCTTGTACGGAACCACAAAGGAGCCTGCACAGCCACAGCAACCTTGGAAGAAGGACAACAAAGCTGGAGGCATCACAG
>NW_021870241.1:0-813 GCF_006229205.1 Suricata suricatta | reverse complement strand
ACTCACAGACAAGGCTCCCTCAGGGCACTCAGTAGGGACAGCCACAGGAGGGCTGCGTCCTCCTCACCTGCCTCATCTCCCTACCTTTGTCTTCTTCCCAGCCAGGCACCTGGCATCCACCCCCCGCCGTGTCCAGCCCTCCCTCTGCTTCTCATCCGTGAGGCTAGCAGTCATTCATGTTTCGGCATGAACATGTTTATTACCTTGCTCTTGCTCCCAAACCAATCTTCACGTTTTGCCTTCAGTGTAACTGTAGAAATGTTATCCCTCATTGGATTAATGTGAGGCATCTACATGAAAGGGAAAGTCAGAAGGCGAGTAAATACAACGCTGTGTGCACTCAGAATCATACTGTGAAAGCCGTTCCAATTTCTCCTTCAGTGTGGGTTTTGAAAATGGCTCTAGCAGAAAAAGCATAAGGTCATGGAAAATTCAGAGGTGATGGCCCTCAAGAGGCATATGTTCAAATCTGGGCTTTAAAAAAACCCCTCTGATCCAGATTCAGTGAAAGTGTTTTTAAAGCTTTTCAATACAATCCTTGGCACATAGTAGGTGGTCAGTAAATAATAATATGTTCAAAAAATGACTTTTACTCACCTTTTTTTTTCTAAATTGGGGTGAGGAAGCCGAGGCTTCCCAAATTCTTCAGTAATAATGGGTTCAAACAGTAATCTTTCCCCGGCCATTTAGATGATGCGCCCCCAAAAAGTTTTATTCTGTTGCTTTGTTGTGTTTTGTTTTGTTTTTTTGGATATGAAGTTGGTGTGCGGGGGAGGCCTAAAAGCACCTTGTCCGGTAATTTTCTAGAGAAAA
>NW_021870240.1:0-813 GCF_006229205.1 Suricata suricatta | reverse complement strand
AGAGAAAGAGAGCACACAAGAGCATGGGCAAGCAGGGGAGGGGCAGAGGGAGATAAAGAATCTTAAGTAGGGTCCACACCTGGTGAGGCTATCAGGACCGTGAAATCGTGACCTGAGCCAAAATTATGTGTTGGAGGTTCAACCCGCTGAACCACCCAGGAGTCCCTAGTTCTGTGATTCTTGAAAAAAAGAAATGTATGTTGGAATTCAGGAAGTCATGGGTCAGGCCAGGCCATAAATATTTAAAAAAAAATATTTTCTTCTCTGTCTGACCTTAAAATATTGGCATTTTTCCTGATTTCTAAACTGGGCCTTTTTTTCTTCTCACTGTACCAGTAGTATACTTTCAAAAGTTTTGCATTGTGAGGAAGCACACATAAATATGTGAAGTGGCAATATAAAATAAATATGAAGTGATAATGCTTATGGAAAACTAGAGAGTTCATTTGTAATGCCCAAGATTTCAATATCACCCCAAAACCAGAAACTGCCAGGGAGACCGAGTCACGCATGTAAAAGCAAAGGGCATTTATTATTACGGCTTAGGATCGCCGGGCTTGAGTTTGGTCTCACAGCCTTCACCAACGCAGTGGATCCATGCTGAGAGCCCCGAACAAGGGCTGAGTAGGGTTTTTATGGGGTTTGCGAAGGGGGAGTTACAAGAAACTGTGACATAGGTACAGTGACCCAGTCATAATGGTACAAGAGTATTGGCAGCACCCTTAACCATACACATTGTTCAGAGTGTTCCTTACTTTTGGTGGGACCCAATTACAACATTTAGGGTATCTTTGAAATTAATCAATTACAGAG
>NW_021870239.1:0-813 GCF_006229205.1 Suricata suricatta | reverse complement strand
CTACACCGTGGCCACGGGCAGTGCTACCACCAGAACACCAGCTCTTCCGCTGGGGGTGGGGAATGTAAGGTGACATGGGCGTCACCTTAACCCAGGCCTCAGCAAGCCCAAACTTGGAGTCAGGGACATCATTTCTGCTCTTGCCCTACTCCGAAAGAGCAAAACTCCTTTTCTGAGCCACCAGTCCCATCCTCCAGGAGAAGATGGAGAAGGAGCAAACCTCCCCCAGGAACGCTCTCTGTCCAGGATGCCTAAGCAATTTGACTACTCCCGATGGCTAGGAGTGTGTGTGGCATGCCGTGCGGAGGAATCAAGTTGAGACATCTGTTGAAGGACATGCTGATTTCTCCATCTGTCTGTCAGATAAAGCTCTCTGGTGTTTTCCTAGGGCCTGCTGAGAACATCACGTACGAGGGGACAGCACGTGGCCAGAGATGCTGCATCTGAACAGCAGGCTCGGTTAATTCCGGGAGGACCTTCCCTGTGTGGCTGCAGCAGAGATAAAAGATAAACGCATCGTCTGTGTGCAGGTGCAGCGCTCCTGTGAGGCATCCCCATGAGCATCTTCCCACCTGGCAGAGGGACAGAACTCACCAGACTCGCCCTGCAAATTAGAATGTAATGTGCTCCCGTGTGAGGGGAAGGGATGTGGCCCGGCCCCACCTGCCCGCGAGCACGTCGGTCCCTTTGCTGGGCTGCTGCACGTAGAGCTTGTGACGTGATTTCCAGGCTGGGGGCCGCAGGGTTGCTCTGGCAGACAAGCCAAAGTGCATGGGTATCGGACCCGCCGGGAACAGGACACAGGCCAGCCGG
>NW_021870238.1:0-813 GCF_006229205.1 Suricata suricatta | reverse complement strand
TTTCCAGAGAGGAGCGAATGGAGTTTCAGGATGTCGGCGGCCTGGTGGCCCCACTTCCTTGGGGGCTTGCAGGTTAGAACCGAGGTTAGACGTGGTCCCTTCACCGTCCTGTGCCGTAGCCCCTGGCCTGGCTGGGGGTGGTGAGGGCTCTGGTGCTCTTGTGATGACGAGGCTACTCTGCCTAGTTTGATCCGGCCTCAGGATCCAGCTGAGGGTCCCACCAGCTCTGACCGCTGGTCAAAGCGGGGAGGGCGGGCGAGGAGGTGTTGGATCAAGATCTGGAGATGCTCCTAATGAGGTAGGAAGCCTCCGCCGTCCTCAGAATTCCTGGCACGATTTTGTTCTGTTTAGCAAACGTGTGCCGAGCCCTTAGCAGTGTGCAGGCAACACGGAAATCAGTTCATTCTTGTCCCTGCGTTCGAGGGCCCTGAAGCCAGACCGGGGCTCGCGTGTTCTCCTGCTCCAGAGCCTGTTTGGTCTTTGAACCTTGACCTCGGGACTTCCGAGCAGCATGGCTAAGACCTGGTCTCCAGGGCTGGGGGTGCATGGAGTTAGGTGGGCCTAGGCAGACAGAAGGCTCTCCCCACTGCTGCCCTGGGGGAACGTAGGGGTGGTGCCCCCCTTGCTACCCGCTGGGCCCTGCTGTCCCCACCCCTGCCTCCTAGTCTCCCTCAGTCCCCATTGGTCGTACTGCCCAGGTTTGGCAAGCAGGAACTGCGATTTGGGGGCCCTTGGAACTGACCGCCAGACAGAAGGGGTGGGTGCCTACAGAGCCGCCTGCGTGCCAGGCACAGTGCTGGCTGCCGCCTGCAA
>NW_021870237.1:0-1654 GCF_006229205.1 Suricata suricatta | reverse complement strand
AACCATATGTTTGCACTCATAGGTCTAGCAGGAAAACAAGAGAGACCTAATGGAGAACCAGGGGGAGCGGAGGAGGGAGAGAGAATTGGGGAGAGAGAGGGATGCAAAACTTGAGAGACTATTGAATGCTGAGAATGAACTGAGGGTTGAGGGGGAAGGGGGAGGGGGGAAAAGAGTTGGTGGTAATGGTGGAGGGCACTTAAGGGGAAGAGCACTGGGTGTTGTATGGAAAACAATTTGACAATAAAATATTATGGAGGAAAAAAATAAAGTTCTTTTTTGATTTCCTCTTTCACTCATCATGCATTCACAGGTGCATGGTTAAGTTCCCACATATTTGTGATCATCTCAGTTTTCTATACTCTTACATTCACTTCAACGTCACTCACAATATGCAAGACATGGAAACAGCTTAGCATCTCTTGGCAGAAGAATTAATAATCATGGCATACTTATACAGTGCAATTCAGCAATAATAAAGGAAGACATCTTTTCCCTTGTTCAAACAGAAATTGTCCCCTAGGGCATTATGCTAAGTGAAATTTTTGGATAGAGAAAGACAAATATTGTATAATCTCATTTATATGTGAAATATAGAAATTTGAAGCATAGAAACAAAGAGTAGGTTGATGTTTGCCTGTGGCTGGGGTTTGAGGAAATTAGAAGATGCTAGTGAAAACCTATGAACCTTATGTTATAAGATGAATAAGTTCTGTGGACCTAACATACAACGTAGTCATTATGGTTAACCGTATTGTGTCGTATACTTGAATGTTGCTGACTGAGTACATAAAAAAAGGTATCTATGTGAAGTGATGAATGTATTCACTAACCTATTGTGGAAATCATTTCACAGTGTATATGTATATGAAATCTCCAAGTTGTATGGTTAAACTTCCATAATTTTATATGTCAATTACATTTCTATAAAGCTGGAAAAATAAAGAAAAAATTTCCTATGTCTATCTTCTATTTGCATTTCAAATGTCACCTCCTCCCAGTGGAATCCTCCCCATGATGATGATGATGATGATGATAAAAATAGAACAATACCAGGGTGAAAACAATTATGAGTATGTCAGTGGGAAGGTCAACCAATAAGAAAACAGTGTCTGCAGAGTGATGCCATGAAGGTAGCATCAGTGATACAACTGTTAGCTTCATTAATCAATGAGTTAGATACAAGGTCCCTGGTATCTCTGAGGCATCTGGAAAGAAAATCTTTTCTTTCTTTGATCTTTTATTAGACTAGGATTGGTGATTTAAAGGCAAGAGGTGGGTAGGAAATATTTATATTTGAAGGAAAGCCTAACCCTTTGGAGTAGAATTTCCATAGCTGCTCATTAGACACATAATGCATTTTTACTGTTGTCTCTGAGATCTTTGCACTGCTAAATGTGTAAGTGAAAATCCAACTGAACTGAAAATACAGCCTTGGTAGATGTTACAGAGATACCCACAAATCCCAGTCTTTTTGGGTAGCCATGTGTTTGCCGTGTGTGCAGTACCTTCCATTAGGTGGTGGAGACTATTCCCCCACCTTTGATCTGAAAGGGATTAGGATTTTTTATTTGTGGTGGCCAGGAGAACATGATAGAATTCACAGGGAATCTTAGAGGCTTTGGTGCATTTCTAATGGTCTCTCTTGGAACTC
>NW_021870236.1:0-813 GCF_006229205.1 Suricata suricatta | reverse complement strand
GGGGGACAAGGGGAAACTGGCCACCCAGAGGGGCAGTGGGCAGGGCTTGGCAAACATCCCGGGCACACTCACAACTCAGCCTCCCGCCGGCCACCAGCCTCAGGCTGTTTTCATTCAGCCACGGCAGCCAGGGGCCTGAGTGTGGGTTCTGGGCTCTGACTTCATGCCAGTTGTGATCAGCTGAGCCCCCCCGAGCAGCTGGTTAGATGTGGACCCAGTGAGGGGCAGGTGGAAGGGGCGGGGCCTGGCACCTCAGCTGCTTTCCCTCAGGCTGGGTGCCTTGGGGGTCTGGGAGGACTTCGTGGTCCCTTGGTACAGCCCTGTCCTTGGCATGGGGGACTTCCAGAAGGCCTCTCTGAGAAGGGGTGAAGGCAGAGTAGATGCTGGAGACTCAGTGGTGCCAGAACACGGAGCCTGGGCCTGGGGGGAGGCATGTGTAAGGAGCAGACATGCGCGAGGGTGAGCTGGGGACATGGCGAAGCAGGACACCGCCCAGGGCTGGGCCCCAGAGGAGGCTTGAGGTGGGGGGGGTGCCGGGGCGAGGGCAGTCGGACTAGTGCAGGGTCCTGGGCTCTCCCCCTCCATCACCTGTGGGCTCTTTCTAACAACTTCTAAGACTGCACTGTGGAGGCGGGGGGCTCCCTGGGCTCAGACCCAAAGGGGAGCTGTCGCTGAGGATGGCCAGGCCAGCAGACTCCCTGCAGTTCACGCAAGGGCACACTTGGGCCCGTCCTGGCCTCTGGGCTGGGTGTGCCCCCAGCCCATGCACGTGCGCGAGCATGCACACACAGACACACACACACACACACACAC
>NW_021870235.1:0-813 GCF_006229205.1 Suricata suricatta | reverse complement strand
GCTCGAACCCACGAACTGTGAGATCATGACCTGAGCCAAAGCCGGACACTTAACTGACTGAGCCACCCAGGTGCTCCATGACTTATTTTTAAATACACCTATTAGTAGGTTGGATCTGCCCCCTAATACAACTTTAGGTTTTTCCATTACTTTTCTCCCTGGCTTGATATAATCTCTCCATACTGGCTAACAATTGGAATGCCTTGTGAATCAACAGCTGCTCCTGTGCTCAGTGACAGGTCAACAGATGACTGCTTAAAATTCTTTTCCTTTATTTGCTGTTGGAACCAACAGTAACTATAAAATAAATGGCACTGAAATATATAATATAAATAGAGAAGGATTCTTGAAGTCTTCTGTATATTCTAGAGTGCCATTTGGGGGGAAAAAGAGATCCTTGTCTATTAAAAAAATCTTTTTAATATATAAAATGGAAATCAGTTATCTAGACGCTCTAAGAGCCTTTTGCTCTTGGCTATGAAATCTTCATCTGAAAGCCTTTTCTTTTGAATTCTCTGCCACAGTTTTATGGGATGCTCAATGTAAACAGATGCCTCATATAAACTTCATTTTTATAGGTAGCTAATATACTAATATCCTACAGGGATAATTTCAGCTCCCAGGTGTCCAGGTTTTAACTAGGCTACAAAGAAAATTTAGCCAAGGACAATAGGACAAAGTACCTAAGCTAGAAATGTCATGGCTCTTTCATGAGGCGCCAGGATTTCAGGAAATTTCAAAATAATGTCACACAAAGAACAATCTGGCAAGGGAAGAGACTCCATTAACTGAGGTGATTCAAATTTATAGATT
>NW_021870234.1:0-813 GCF_006229205.1 Suricata suricatta | reverse complement strand
TCACCTTCCCCTGCAGTACTTCATAACATGTAAAACTCATCTAAGTGTATGTGTGGGGTGTGTCTCTGAGAGGAAGGTCTCTACATGCAACTCAAAATACCTACCTCATGGGATGGTAGAGGATGAAGCTCCGTCCCCAGACAAGAGAGCAGGGACGGGTCGAACATCAGTGCCCCATCCAAACTCAGAACTGCAAAAGAAATGACCCTCTCTTATCTGGTCTGAAATATCACACACTGTGGGGCTCCCAAAGAGGAGGTATTTAAAGTCTCTTAGGTCTGCACATTAGACACAGTTCTCTGCTGTTTCTCCTTCCCGTGATTTCCCTGAGGAACACTAGTGTGGACAGAAGGGAAATTGTTTTTCTGTAGAATTTCTGTTCCTAGGAGACTGGGCGATAAGCTATCTGAAGCCAGTTTTTCTTACTCCTTTTCTGTCCCTTCTGACTTTCAGAGATCTAAACTCTCAGCACCTTATCCCAATCCAGAGTGGACATTTTTTCCTGTTGAAGACTGAGAAATTGGTCTTAACTACAACCCTTGGATTCTTTAAAGCATTGATTGTGGTCGAGACATAGCCCTTGTTAGGTTTAGAAAATCACTTTTCCGTTTTTGAACAGAGATGTGAAGTTTGTTCCTTTGATATAACGCCTGGAGCACTACACTCGTGGGTTTCAGGACAGTTTTGCCAAAGGAAGTTAGGGATTTCACTCTCATATCACAAGTTCATATCCGGTACTTAAAATACCATTATGAAATATTTGTTTATTGTAAGAGATATGTTTAGATATTTTTATGCACAACAATCCAAATT
>NW_021870233.1:0-813 GCF_006229205.1 Suricata suricatta | reverse complement strand
CATGTGCAGGGAAGGGGCAGAAAGACAAGGAGAGACACAGAATCCGAAGCAGGCTCCAGGCTCTGAGCTAGCTGTCAGCACAGAGCCTGATTCGGGGCTTGAATTCACAAACTATGAGATCATGACCTGAGCCGAAGTCAGATGCCAACCAACTGAGCAACACAATTTTCTAAGAGTTGTGAAGGAGGAGTCCCAAGTGATGGGACCTGCCCAGGGTCACTCGGTTCCCAGCGGGCAGGGTGGAAAGGAAGGTCAGGTGTTCGTGGAGAAATGATTTTAACAACCACAGTCGAGGTCTGACTCGGCCTGTGTGAACACACAGGTGTAAGTTCACGCCCCACAGTCGTCCCCAGGGTCCACAGCTTGGGGCTTTAGGCTACAAAGGCGGGAGCTGGTCCCACGGTGTGCAGAACAGAGGGCCCAGTGCCTGGCAGCGAGGAAACCTGGACGTCCTGCTCTGTCTCCTGGTCAAGGACCCACTGAGAAAGCATCTCCCATTCAGACCCTCAGTTTCCGGGCAGGGCCTGGCACTGAGCAGACGCTCAGAGACCCTGTGGTGACACAGCACAGCCTTGAGTCCTTCATCCTGGGCATCTCAGAAGAAGTGCTTTGCAGGTCAGGCCAGCACAGGGAGAGGCTCCCACTCCCCTGCCCCCCGTCCCCTCCTCTGCTTCCTCCAAATTCCCCAAAGATCAGTTCCATGCAGTCTGGAACCTGGGCTGAGCAGTGTCTCCCGACCTCTCCTCTGTTTTTGGGCACTTCAGCCCAGTTTGGGGGAGCAGGCAGACAAGCCTGAGTTCAAATCCTGACCAT
>NW_021870232.1:0-813 GCF_006229205.1 Suricata suricatta | reverse complement strand
CCAGATTTTTAAGTGTCAGAGTAATATTTGCAAATTGCCACATTCTTGCAATGCTTATTAATACCTAAAGGAATTGATTTACAATAACTGTGGTAATATATAATGTATCCCTCATACCTAAAGCAACAACTGGCTTCCTCTTTTTATATTATCAAGATGTCCTTTCTCCTTAGAAATGTCTTACCAGGTAAGAGTTCAGAACTGCATCTCTGCAAATAATTAACACAGCATAACAGGGGAATATACAAACTCAGGCAGATTACTCTCATTTCCTTCCATCATTCCTTTATGAATGTCTATTTAAAGGCCGTAATGCAGGCAGTGCCTCATTCAGAAATTAGTTGTGCTCCAAAGATTGAGTATACATAAATTTGCATAATAGGCATTTTATCATCTAGAAATGACTTATTACAGGTGACCAGCTTTGCAGATTAGCCAATAATCATATTAATGTAAATTTGTTGAATACCTAATTTCTGCCAGACACTCTTCTGAGTGCCAGAGATATAGCAATAAATTAACCAGACAGAAACTTCTGACCTCTTAGGGCTTCCATTCTACCAGAGTGAGACAGATAGTAAACAAATAAATAAAACAGTATATCAGATGGGGGGAAAAAACAAAGCAGGAAAAAGTTTGTGAAACGCAGTATTTTATATGAAGAAACAAAGAAACACAGGAATAAAATATGCAGTTTTAAAGACCAGGCTTCAAACACATATACATAGTGCAAGGTCATAGTGCAAGGTCACTGTGGATATGAAGTAATTTGTCCCTGCTGGTAGAGTTACTTCAAAACGTTAAACGTTATTC
>NW_021870231.1:0-813 GCF_006229205.1 Suricata suricatta | reverse complement strand
AGAGATAACTGACCTACCTGATAAGAAGTTCAAAGTAATGTTCATAAAGATGCTCACTGAACCCAAGAGAAGAATGGATTAATGCAGTGAGAACTTCAAAAAAGACAGAAAATATAACAAAGCACCGGGCAGAAATTACAAAGCTGAAGAATAATACCTAACCCGAAACATACGCTAGAGGGGTTCAACAGCAGACTGGATAAAGCAGAACAGATCAGCAAGCTGAAATAACAAACAATGGAATTCACCTAAGTAGTGCAGCAAAAAGAAATTTTTGTAAGACAAGGTACCTTAAAGGACCTTTGTGACAACATCAAGTGGAACAGCATTTGCATTATATGGGACCTAGAAGGAGAAAAGATAGAAGGGGCCAGAAAACTATTTGAAAAAAATAATATCTGAAAACCTCCCCACGAGGAAGAGAATAAAAATTCAGATCAAGGAAGCTCAGACAGTTCCATGAGAGATGAACCCAAAGAGATCCACATCAAGATACATTATATTTAAAATGGTAAAGTAAGAGACACTCTTCAATGAAGTGGCCAACTGGCTCAGGGTTAGTGGCCTTGTGGACACAGAGATGCAGACCCTGCTAGGCAAGACCACTGCCCTCAACAGTGAGTCCAGTGACACTACTGACAATGTCAAGGCCAAAATCAAAGACAAGGAGGGTATCCCACCTGACCAACAGCATCTATCTTTTTGGTAGCAAATAGCTAGAGAATAACCACACACTCTCAAACTATGATATGCAGAAAGAATCCACTCTGAACCTGGTGCTTCATCTGAGGGGTGGCATCATTAAACCTTCCC
>NW_021870230.1:0-813 GCF_006229205.1 Suricata suricatta | reverse complement strand
GGCTTGATTTAATCAGGTAATCCCTTAAAAGAGAAATTCTCCTCCTTACCTTAACAGAGTTAGCTGACATTTTGTCTGTGAGTGGGGTATTTGGTAAAAACTATAAGTGCCTCTTAGAACCTGAGGACAGACCCCGAGTAGCAGTCAACAATCAAAAGTAGACCTCTGTCCTACACCTATAAGGAACTGAGTTCTGCCAGCCACCATGTGATTTTGGATGAGGACCATGGTTCCATAAAGAATGCTGATTGTCATTTTGAGAGAATACCCAGCTAGATTGTGCTCAGGCCCTGACCCACATAAACTATAAGATAATAAGTGTACATTGTTTTATGTGTTATTTTAGGCCATCGAGGTTTTGGTAATTTTTTACAAACCAATAAAAAACTAATATAAAGCAACAATATTTAAGATATTGCTCTGACAGATTAGTTTCCCCAACTATGATTATGTATACAGTACTCATTTATTTTTGAGAGACAGAGTAAGACAGAGTGCAAGCAGGGGAGGAGCAGAGAGAGGGGGAGACACAGAATCTGAAGCAGGCTCCAGCCTCTGTACTATCATCACAGAGCCCGATGTGGGGCTCAAACCCACAAACCATAAGATCATGATTTGAACCAAAATCAGACGCTCAACTGACTGAGCCACCCATGTGCCCCAAAACTTTGTTTTCTTAAAGCACTGATACTTGGGAGCTTTTTCTCCCTCCCTCCCTCTCTCTATCCCTTCCTTCTTTCTTTCCTTTTTCATGGCCTAAAATAGCCTATCTCAACTGATGCAAATTTGGCACTGGAAGCCAAGTGCTATAAT
>NW_021870229.1:0-813 GCF_006229205.1 Suricata suricatta | reverse complement strand
ATGGTGGATAAGCAATACAAGGGTATTATAGGCTGTGTGGTTTACATCCCCAGGGAGCAGGGAGCCCTGTCCTTCTGGTGTGGTGGCCAGGGCAATGTCATCGGATACTTCTCCACCCAGGCCCTCAACGTTGCCCTCAAGGACAAACATAAGCAGTTTTTCCTGGGTGGTGCAGACAAGAGAACCCGGTTCTACTTTGCAGGAATCTGGCATCAGGTGGTGCTGCTGGGACCACCTCCTGTTTTCGGATATCTTCTTGATTTTGCCCATACCCGTCTAGCAGCGGCTGATGTGAGCAAAGCTGGAGCTGAAAGGGAATTCAGAGGCTTCAATGACTCCCTGGTTAAGATCTACAAATCTGAGGAGATTAAAGGCCTGTAGCAAGGCTTTCGTTTGCTTATGTAGGGGTGTTATCATTTACCCAGCTGCCTACTTGGTATCTTTGACACTGCTGGCCAATCCCAAGAATACTCACATCTTCATCAGTTGGATGACTGCACAATCTGTCACAGCAGTTTCTCAGTTGACTTTCTATCCATTCGACACTGTTCATGGCCATAGGATGATGCAGTCAGGGCACAAAGGAACTGACGTCATGTACACAGGCATGCTTGACTGCTGGAGGAAGACTGATCATGATGAAGGAGCCAAAGCTTTTTCCAAGGGTGCATGACCCAGTGTTTTCCAAGAAATAGGTGGTGGTTTTGTACTTGTCCTATATAATGAAATCAAGAAGTTCACCTAAGATATTTTTCAGTTTTTATTTTTTTACCCCATGAACAGGCATTTTGAATTATCTAACATTTCTTGAAC
>NW_021870228.1:0-813 GCF_006229205.1 Suricata suricatta | reverse complement strand
ATTTTTTATATTTCACATAAAAGTGAAATCATATGGTATTCGGTTTCTCTGACTGACTTAGCTCACTTAGCTTAATACCTTTAAGTGTGTGAATAGCAACAATGGTAAACAGAACAAAACAGAGCAATGTCTTCAAAATTTGTAAGAAAAAATATATCCAACCCTAAATTTTACAACTAGCTGAATTATCAATATGTGTGAAGATCAAGTAAATTCGTTCTTTAGTACTTCCCATCCAATTTTTCTTAAGAAGGGACTGGATGATATACTCAGCCTAAATAAGGTATAAACCAATAAGTAATTACATGTGTATTCTGAAAATATGACCCCAGCGTAGAAGTAAAGGGAATACATTTCTCACAGAAAATGTTCTTTCAAATAAAACCTGAGAGACAAGAAAGCAAGCTTTAAAATGATTTAGGTAATTGTGAAATTATCTAATTTCAAATATAAAAAGGAAATATAGGAGGAAATGAGAAAATATAAGATGCTAACAATGGAATAGAATGTAGTATCTTTTTGACTTCCCTGGCTGTTGAATTACTTTCATTCAATAAAGATCTTCTCAAATACCACTTCTTTTTCATGTATTTACCAAAAGGCCAAAACCTGAAAGAATAAATGACTCTCTCCTCTTGCATTTTAGTTTTATTTCCAAGGTAGCATTTAGAGTTGGTAATACTGATGCCTCTTTCCTGTCCTACATAAAGTCTTTAGGGGCAGAAAACATGTACTAGTAATTTTCTTGCTGACAATGTCCTGAATAATCTGAGATATAAAAATGTGTATATAATCAACCCATGTTTATGAGAT
>NW_021870227.1:0-813 GCF_006229205.1 Suricata suricatta | reverse complement strand
GTACAATTCTGGTTCCATCTTTCTTTAGTTGTGCAGCCTTTGGAAAGTTACACAGCCTGCCTAACCCTTAATTTACTTG
Organism: Suricata suricatta; assembly: GCF_006229205.1. NCBI lineage: Eukaryota > Metazoa > Chordata > Mammalia > Carnivora > Herpestidae > Suricata > Suricata suricatta. The sequence goes on along the minus strand of NW_021870227.1, from coordinate 734 downwards.
TCTAAACGTTGGGCATTATAGTGATACGTCACAGGGCTGTAGTGAGGATTGAATAGAATAATGCACAGGAAGCATTTAGTGGAGTGCCTGGTGCAGAAGGGAAGCGTTTTGTTGTGGTTAGGAATACAGATTTTGGAGTCAGACTGCGTGGCTCCCAATCCTGGCATCTTTACCAGCAGAGCCAAGTTACTTTCAGTTACCTTTGTGCCTCAGTTTTAGTTTCTTTCATTTCATCAATTCTTATTAGAGTGCTTGGAACTCAGTAGGTGCTCAACAAATATTGAATGCATGCATTAGTGATAGCTATTATTATGTTACTTAAATATTAAATACATACCTAGTATGTATACATACCTAGTTTCCCCCAATCCACACTATTTCTGCTTCTATCGCCTATTTTCCCTGAATGCATATATAGATGTTTCCCTGAAGTTCTATAATTCAGATAACATGTTAAATGTTTAAATGAATAATATTTTATATTAACCATTCTAATTTATTAGGATACATGTGAAAAGCTGTTATGCTTTTTCATAAAATTCCCCTATTTCTCTTCCACTGGAAGTGCCTGCCACACCACTGTCTCTGAATTTTCATAGTCCTTTGTGTGTTCTCGCTTCAGATCTTTATTATGGACTGCACTGATCATGTGTATGCCTTTACTCTTCTTTAAATTGTACATTATCTTAGGCCTGACTTATTTATCTTTACACCCCCTAAGACAACTATTATAA
>NW_021870226.1:0-1655 GCF_006229205.1 Suricata suricatta | reverse complement strand
CATTCATCATGTCTGACGAGTGTGTCCAAAGACCTGCTTGGTCTGTCGTGAAGCCTGAGGTGTCCTGTGAGATGTTACAGGCCGAGTCGGGAGCTGGCGTCACTCACACCACTGCCATCTGCAAACGTAGGATGGGCACTGCAATCCTCACAGCAGCTTTGCAAAGTGACTTTTCTGGTTCCTCAGTTTATAATGAGGAAACTGAGGCTTGAGAAGTCTCAGTGCTCCATGTCACGTACGTTTGTTTTTGGTTGAAACTAGTATTGCTGTTAACGTTAGTGCTAGCGTGTAGTTATAGTTAGCACCGTGTGATTACGGTTAGCACTGCTGGGGCTGCCGTCCATCGCCACCACAGTGTGCTTTGTACCTCGTTCCCAGAGGCCAGGTCTTTCATGTTTATGGGGGACATGTACTGTGGGGCTGCTGGACCTCTGTTTCTGGGAGCCGTCTGTCTGTTAGCTGCTGTGCAGGTCAGCACTGGGACAGCGGCTTCGTGTCCCGCCATCTTAGGCCTCTCTTTCTTCCCTGGTAAAGTGGCAGCATGGGCTCCCAGTTAACTCCGAAATGTGGTTCTGGACCCCAGAGTATCATAAGGACTCCAGAGTGCGTCGGGAGGGTGGGGTTGGCTGGAGGTGCCCCCTGACCGCCTCTGTGCAGCCGCTGGTGCCTGCGGAGGCTCACCGGCTGCCTGTTCCCCCCCCTCCTCGTCTTCCTTCTGCAGCAAAGTGGCCATGGACGACCTGGGGGAGAACACCACTGTGCTGTCCACCCTGAGGTCCTTGAACAACTTCATTTCTCAGCGGGTGGAGGCAGGATCTGGGTTGGACACTCCCACCTCTGCCCAGGGTTCTCTGCAGAGGCAGTACCAGCAGAACATGCAGGTGAGTGCTGGGCAGGAGGGGCTTCGGCGGGGAAGACACCCGCCCTTTGGTGGGGCCTGCTCTGCCCCAGGGAGTGCTCCTGAGCACCCAGAGTCCTGGGAGATTGCGTGTGTTCTGCTCTCAGACCATGGGGGGCCGTATGCAAATCTTGGCTTCACTCTGCTTGGCTTTCAGAGTTTTGCTATAAAAATAGTTCTCTTTCCTTTATTTCATGTCCTTGCCAATGCTTGCTGTAGGTCGTTATAAAGGGGTCAGGTCTCCTGGAGGACTTGAGGTTGCACAGAGTTGTGGGGTCGGTCTCCTGGGATCAGGGATTACTGGGTCCTCACAGACACAGGGCGGTGTCTGCAGCCCGGCCTTGGCTCCCTGCCCCTCTGCACGGATGGCATCCCTTCCCCTTTGCTGGGCGGCCGGAGCCATTCCGGGTTACTGGCCCCTGACCGAGCCCCGTGGCCCCTGGAGGCCCAGGCAGCATTTGGCCAAATAGATGCTGGTGTGTTTGTGTGCAAGGGCTGGTTTTTATTCTGGAATTGAGTCTTTCATATTTGTTTTTGGTGTTAAAGCATTTTTTGGGAAAGGATGGTGATAATTAGAGGTTTTTGGGGTTTGTTTGTTTGTTTGTTTTTAATTCTTGCTCGCTGGCAACATATTGGAAACTTTGTTCTAAAAAAGTGTTCTAATTTTGTTGATGCAAATATCTGAGAACTTTTCGCCAATCTATCAGAACTACGGAATCTAGAATTTCAGAGGCCAGCTTCTCACTAAGCTAGTGCT
>NW_021870225.1:0-813 GCF_006229205.1 Suricata suricatta | reverse complement strand
ACAACCAGGGGACATAGTGACCTGCAGAATCCAGGTTAAGGGACAAGAGTCTAGAGAGGCTGTCACAGCGGGCTCACTAGGAGCAGCTTCTGGGAGAGTGAGGTGGGGGCCTCGGGACAGGGCAGTCCCACAGTGAGCAGGTGAGGAATTCCCATCGGCGTTTGGGGGCCTTGAGGGCTGACGGGGCTGATGTGCCCGTTGTGTGCTTGACTCACAGCTCCTGGCAGAGGTGCCCACGCTCACAGGCCAGGAGCCTGAGCTGGGGCAGAATCGCCGGTGGGTAGGGAGTCATCAGAGACGAACGGGTGTGCACTGTGCAGACGGGAGGCCCCCTCCCTTCCCTGTCCAGCCAGGACAACAGGTCATCGTTCTTTCCCCCCAGCACCCCTGGGGCAGAGCCCACCCACCCTCTGGCTCTGTTCACCTCTGGCCGCCTCCTGGCGTGCATGCCCTGCTAAGAGTTTCTTGTGCCCAGGGCATGTGCAGGGACAGAGGCGAGGTTACAGGGGGTTTGGGCCTCTGTAGGAGGGAAGGATCACCGCGGCCCCTCAGACCTCTCCATATCCGTGTGAATATCAAAAGATAAACCCTGAGCCCTCCTGAGTATTGTCCAAGTGCATGGGGTGGGTGCAAAGTTCGTGTCCTGAGGATTTCTTCCAGGAAACCGTTTTCTCCTTTCCCCTCCTTTACAGCCGCTCTTACCAAAGTCCAGGGGCTCTGGGAGACTCTTGGAAAGCAGCCTCCAGCGCAGAGTTCCAGAATGGAAGTCATGGCTGCCTCCTTGGATGCAACAACACCTTGGAATAAATTTTC
>NW_021870224.1:0-813 GCF_006229205.1 Suricata suricatta | reverse complement strand
AAAAAAAAAAAAAGATCATTGGGGCACCTGGTGGCTCAGTCGGTTGAGCGTCCAGCTTTGGCTCAGGTCATGATCTCATGGTTCGTGCGTTCGAGCCCCGCATCGGGCTCCATGCTGACAGCTAGCTCAGAGCCTGGAGCCTGCTTCAGATTCTGTCTCCCTCTCTCTCTGACCCTCCCCTGCTCATGCTGTCTCTCTCTGTTTCTCAAAAATAAAATAAAAAACATTAAAAAAAAGATCATTAATAGATGACAGCACCAAGAGACAGGGATAAAGCATTATCTGGCAGAGAATTTTTTTAAAGCAGTCCAAAAATGCTTCATAAAAATGCTTCAATTAAGCAATTACAAACAAGCTTGAAACAAATGGAAAAAATATCAAGTCTTAGCCAAGAACACAAAACCAAATAGAAATGTTAGAAGTGAAAAACACAATAACTGGGGGGTGGGGGGGATTAAAAACCTCAATGGATTCACTCACCAGGAGAATGGAGGGGTGAGGGGAAAGAATTAGTAAACTGTAAGATAGAACAAGAGAAATTATCCAATCTAAAAACTTGAAAGAAAAAAAAAAGCAGCACCTAAGGGATCTGTGGGTATATAACAAAAGATCTAACGTATGTGTCATCAGAATCTCAGGGGGAAAGAAAAAAGCCAGGGATGAAAAAATTCTAGAAAAAATAATGGTTGAAAAGATCCCAAGTTTTGTGAAAGACATAAACCTGCAGATTCAAGGAGCTGAACTAACACCAAATAGGGTAAGCCAAAGTAATCCACACTGAGACACATAATAGTTTTTGTCTGAAAACTAAAG
>NW_021870223.1:0-813 GCF_006229205.1 Suricata suricatta | reverse complement strand
GTGTCATGGCACTATTCCAAACAAAATAAACCAACACGAAAAACAAAATTAAGCCACAGAACACAGGAATTAGTCCTCCTGGCCAGGGGAGGGGAAAACCAAAGTAATATAATGGTCCTTTCTCACTTTCCAAAGAAAACTATGTAGGGTAAAGACCCCAAATTCCCATAAGAAAATCCCTAAATATATTCACAGTAAAAATCATACTTAGATGCACAGCAAACAGATGTACAGAGAACAGATGCAAGAGGGGTCTCACTGCTGCCACCAGTGGAACCCCTTTGTCTGGGAGGAATTACACTTCTTCACTTCCATCCCATTGAGGACTTATACTTTGCCTCCCTCCCGAGGAGGACTTACACAAACAACTGCATAGAGAAATACACACACAATGGGGTCACACTGCTGCCAGTGGAACCCCCAGAAGTACCACACTATAAACAAGTGCAAAGCGAGACAGACACAAGTTGGCTCTATGGCTAAGCCAAGGGCACCCAGCTTTTCCTTGCGCCGCCGGTGTACAACCTGTTCCCGAGAGCCACCAGAATCCTGGCAAGAAGAGAAATACTTACTCCAGCCCCAGTTTCTCCTGCCAGCTGGCCGTTTTGACACCGGAGCCGTGGAATCTGCTCTCACCCGTGTATACTCTGGAGTCCGTCCAACAAGAGGAGACCTGCCCAAGTCTTCCCTGTACCTAAAGGGGTTACAGTGCTGCCACCCTGGACCAAGGGAGTCAAATTCCAATTGCTTCCCTTGGCCCCCTGAGCTTCAGACACAAACAGTGTGGACTGAGCAGAAAACTCCCCTCTCGGG
>NW_021870222.1:0-813 GCF_006229205.1 Suricata suricatta | reverse complement strand
CTGAGGAATAGGTTCCTAGAAGTAGAATGGCAGAACAAAGGGATATAAGGATTTTAAAGTTTAATAAGTATTGCCAAAATGATTCCATAAAGGCTGTTCTGATTAATTTTCTTTATTTAAAAAACAGAGTTGTCAAAAAAAAAAACAACCCCAAAGAGTTGTCTTTCTCTTAGCACCATGCCTTAAGATAGCTGACAGATTTCAGTATTAAAAAATAAATGTGAAATCGATCTGAAACAAATTGTCCCTATTACTAACAATAGTTCTGGAAAGTCTCCAATGTAAAGATAGTGTGCAGGACTAAAATGAACAAAACTGACATTTCCTAAACACTTAACATCCCATTTTACAACAGAAGCACAGATAAAAAGAAACAGCTCACAACAGGAAGCAAGGTAAACTGTTCTATTTCTCTTGCCTCTTGGTCATAAGTTCAAAAGACTGATTGAGCACCCTAGTTTGTGAATGCCTCTGATTCAAAAGAGTAGACAGAACAGAAGTTAGGTCTTCCAGGACCACTTTTAGAATCTTAGCTATTCCCATAGTGCAAATGGCATGGGAAAACCGTGGCCTTCTATAATCTCAGCAAAAGTTTCTGAGTTTCCGGAATGATCAGATATCATCCACATGACCTAGCTGATCATGAGAACTTTATGTCGTGTAGAGTGGCTTTTTGATGGTGAAGAGAATATTATGTTCTCTGTTGCTCTGTGGTTTTGAAAAGTAAGAGTTATAATAATTTATAAATTTTCTAAGATTTTACTTCTTTTTGTTTTTGTTCTAATTTGTCTCAGAAATTCCCAGGGGGGGGGG
>NW_021870221.1:0-813 GCF_006229205.1 Suricata suricatta | reverse complement strand
AGAACTAAAACAATAAAACTATTAGAAGAAATCACAGGGGTAAGTTTTTAAGATTTTGAATTGAGTAAAGCCCTACTAGATAAAATATCAAAATCACAAGCAACAACAACAACAGAAATAGATAAATTGAACAACACCAAAATTAAAGTTGTTATGCTTCAAAAAACACTCAAGAAATTGGAAGGCAACACTTGATAAAAGAAAACTTGTATATATCACATGCCTGATAAGAAACTGTATACTTAAAAAAATTTCTTATGACTCTATAATAAAAAATATTAAGATAGAAAATTGATTTGAAAAGATAATTCTCCAAAGAAGATATATAAATGTCTAATAGATACATGCAAAAATGATAACACCTTTAGTCATCAGGGAAATTCAAGTAAAAGCCACAATGGAAGGGCACACTACACACACTAGAATTGCTAAAATCAAAAAGAAACAGTAACAGATGCTGGTAAGAATTCAGAAGATTCAGAACCTCATACATTTTGCTCAGATTATATAATAGTGCATCCACTTTGGAAAACAGTTTGGCAGTTTCTCAAAATGTTAAACATAGAGTTAGTTACCATATGATCCAGAAATTGCACTTCCAAAGAGAAATCAAACCATATGTCTGCATGAAAACCTGTATTTGAACATTCATAATAGCCTTATTCATAATAAAGAAAGTTAAATACAATCCACTGCTCATCATCTGATGAATGGTATATAAAACATGGTATATCCATAAAATGGAATGTTATTCAGCAGTAAAAATGAACTACTGTACATGCTGCAATATGGATAAATCTTGGAAAAATTTTG
>NW_021870220.1:0-813 GCF_006229205.1 Suricata suricatta | reverse complement strand
TTCCCTGCTAAGCTCTGCACTTCTCCTCGGGGCAGAAAATAAAGGCGGTCGTAGTCTCTGAAGATGCCCCCCAATGGGCCACATCTCTGGAACTCAAGTCCTCCATCGACTCTCCCACACTGAATTTGCGGGCTGACCTATGACTCACTTAGGACAACAGAATGAGGCTGCAAGGGAGCTGAGCCAGTTGCGGACTACGCCTTAAGAGGCCCATGGGGAAGCCCTGGGCTGCCCTGTTGTAAGTCCCGCTGCTGGCTGGGGAGGCCACGCGGAAGACGAGATCCTGAGACTACAGAGAGAGGGGCCCGGCCATCGCGAGGGCACAAGGTGCGTGAAACACCTTGAGTGTTCCGGCAGAAGAGCCGTCTGCATGAGCCTCAGCAAGCAGTTTGTCACTGTAAGGCATTAAGGGTTCGGGCACCTGTGACGCAGCAGTAGAGAAGTGGAGGGGCCTCTATGTGGGCACACCACTGTACAAGTTTCCCAAAGCCAAATACGTCCCACAATTAAAGTACCACCTAAAAAAAGGTATGTGCCCGTCGATCAAAGATCGACGCAACAAAATCTCTTGCATATTGATAACAAAGATCCTTAAAATGAAAAAGTTTTGTTAACGACACCCCATGAAACACAGCTAATTCATATTAGGGGCGATGAATCGATTGCTTACTTTTGTAATTAAAAAGCATTTAAAGTGGAAAGTTCAACATTGTGCTGGACCTGACGAGAACCCTCAGAAAACACCTCTCCTACCTGGGCCAGAGGTATCATTATAGTAATGTTACTTCATATTCATTTTCAAAGGCTTAGAGC
>NW_021870219.1:0-813 GCF_006229205.1 Suricata suricatta | reverse complement strand
CCAGGCACCCCTGATTTTTTTCAACCTTGTTTTTTCAACCTTGTTTTATTATTTTTTTAATGTTTATTTATTTTTGAGAGAGCGAGAGAGACAGAATGTAAAGAGGGGAGGACCAGAGAGAGAGGGAGACGCAGAATCTAAGCAGGCTCCAGGCTCCTCGGAGCTGTCAGCACAGCGCCCGACGTGGGGCTTGGATCCATGAATGGTGAGATCAGGACCTGAGCTGAAGTCGGAAGCTCAACCGACTGACCCACTCAGGCACCTCTATTTATTTATTTTTAAAAAGACCTGATCGATCTTTTTTTTAAATTTTTTTTAAATTTAATTTTGAGGGAGAGAGAATGCACCAGGGGAAAGGCAGAGAGAGAACAGGAGACCTGAAGCTTGCTGCACACTGACAGCAGACGGCCCAACACAGGACTCAAACTCATGAACCGTGAGATCCTGACCTGAGCTGAAGTCATACACTTCACCACCTGAGTCACTCAGGTACCCCTTGTTTTTCTTTTTTAAATCTTGTTTCATCATCTATAAAAAATGGGGATGATTATAGTATTTGTTGTGAAGATTCAATAAATTAATGAACGAATGTGAAATGCTTATAAAAACTTTGACCCAAAGTAAGCCTTCAATAAAAGTTAATATTTTCAATATTGTTGTGATTATTTATATACAAACTTTAAATTATAAATATACTAAAAATAACTTTTTTTTTCCCTTCCCAGAACTTGTTCCTACTATAGAAAGCCTTTCTTTTAAGACTGTTGTTTCTGGTAAAGACTCAAAAGTCTACTTTGAAACTCAGGAGAGAGG
>NW_021870218.1:0-813 GCF_006229205.1 Suricata suricatta | reverse complement strand
GAAAATAAGAAAAATAACATTTATTTAGGGGAATAAGTTATAGAATAATATCCTCATTGGAATAAATATAAAATATCTTAAAGAAAATATTAGCAAATCAAATACAGTGATTCACAAAAATAAACATGTCAGAACCTACTTGAATGTTTTCATTATTACATCTTAATTGATATGTAAAATTAATTGTCATTTCATTAACAAAAGGAAAGGGAAAATGCAATAAAATATTAAAAGAAATTTTTAAAATAGTTAATATCTATATTTAAAAATTAACAGACTCAGAATAGAATGGAATTGCTTAACCTTAAAACAGATTGTATAAAAATAATCAATAGCAAAATCAATATATTTAATAGTAAAATGTTGAAAGAATAACCTTTGTGGCTGAGAAATGACAAGGAGATCTTCGATTAATACTTCTGTTCAACATTTTACTGAAAATCTCAAGCAATTACATAAGACAAGAAAATTATAAAGTATAAGTATTTGAAAAAATAAACAGTGTGATTATGTTATAATATTTAAAGCTACACAGTTATGCCTAAGTAAAGATAAAGGGCCATTGGCAGAATATAAGCCTGCATTTTTAATCATATGAATTATAACAGAAATACCACTTCAAATATTGGGGAAGAGATGTCCTTTTCAACAGAGGGCATTAGGCCAATAGACTGTCTATACAAAACAGTAAACAGTCTTCTACTTCATACCATACCAGTCATCAATGTCAGATAAACAAACAAGCCAAAGTCCTTTTTATAATGTAAAAAATCTAGAAAATAAATTAAAATATTAGTAATGACATTAGAGCAG
>NW_021870217.1:0-813 GCF_006229205.1 Suricata suricatta | reverse complement strand
TCACCTTCCCCTGCAGTACTTCATAACATGTAAAACTCATCTAAGTGTATGTGTGGGGTGTGTCTCTGAGAGGAAGGTCTCTACATGCAACTCAAAATACCTACCTCATGGGATGGTAGAGGATGAAGCTCCGTCCCCAGACAAGAGAGCAGGGACGGGTCGAACGTCAGTGCCCCATCCAAACTCAGGACTGCAAAAGAAATGACCCTCTCTTATCTGGTCTGAAATATCACACACTGTGGGACTCCTGAAGAGGAGGTATTTAAAGTCTCTTAGGTCTGCACATTAGACACAGTTCCCTGCTGTTTCTCCTTCCCGTGATTTCCCTGAGGAACACTAGTGTGGACTAACGGGAAATTGTTTTTCTGTAGAATTTCTGTTCCTAGGAGACTGGGCGATAAGCTATCTGAAGCCAGTTTTTCTTACTCCTTTTCTGTCCCTTCTGACTTTCAGAGATCTAAACTCTCAGCACCTTATCCCAATCCAGAGTGGACATTTTTTCCTGTTGAAGACTGAGAAATTGGTCTTAACTACAACCCTTGGATTCTTTAAAGCATTGATTGTGGTCGAGACATAGCCCTTGTTAGGTTTAGAAAATCACTTTTCCCGTTTTGAACAGAGATGTGAAGTTTGTTCCTTTGAGATAACGCCTGGAGCACTACACTCGTGGGTTTCAGGACAGTTTTGCCAAAGGAAGTTAGGGATTTCACTCTCATATCACAAGTTCATATCCGGTACTTAAAATACCATTATGAAATATTTGTTTATTGTAAGAGATATGTTTAGATATTTTTATGCACAACAATCCAAATT
>NW_021870216.1:0-813 GCF_006229205.1 Suricata suricatta | reverse complement strand
TCGCAGAGGCTTAATGGATGACCTGGGACCTTAGGTGGGTGTTGTAAGAAGGTGGTATTTGGGGGACGTCTGGGTTGGTTAAGCGTCTGACTCTCAGTTTCGGCTCAGGTCATGATCTCACAGTTTGTGAGTCAGCGCTCCGGGTTGAGGTCTGCTCTGACAGTGCAGAGCCTGCTCAGGATTCTCTCCCTCCCCCCAGACTTCTCTCCCTCTGCCCCTCCCCTGCTGTGTGCTCCTGCTCTCTCTCTCAAATAAATAAACTTTAGACATTTTTTTAAAGGTGATATTTGGAAAATGGAGAACACGGGGAAGGTACCGGAGTGAGATTGCCAAGGGAGCGGGGGCAGAGATGAGGATGGGGTGGTGCGTTTGACCTCACTTCATGGTGGAGAGGAGGGGACGTTCACCGCGATGCTGCAAGTTGGTACCTCAGTTTTACCTACATTGACGTCCTCTGCCTGGTCCTGGGTCCTTCCCATCTGTCCATCGTCACTGGTCAGGCTACTGCCTTCCTCCTCATTGACTCACTTGGACCTTTAAAGGTCACCCCTATTCCACTCGTCTGTCTGGTGTGATCGCTGTATTTCCCTTCTCTCTCTTGTGTGAGAGGCCCTAAGGATCCCTCCTGAAGGGGTGCCCTGCCTTCTCCCCTGCTTTGTTCTGAGATACAGACATGGGGCCCCCAGAAGCATCGATGCTGGTTTGTGGTGCAGGGGACCGGATGACAAGAGTAATGTCACGTCCGTAAGAACTATGCTGGTACTTTACTGCAGAAGCCACAGCAGCGCAAGGACGTCTCTGTGACAACTGTCA
>NW_021870215.1:0-1655 GCF_006229205.1 Suricata suricatta | reverse complement strand
TCATAAATGATTAAAAAAACAATCTTAGTAGGAACTAAACTGGTGTAAACCCTGTTTTTGGCCTCCCGAAGGCAGAGCACACATTGTAGCTCTGTCTGAGATGATAACTATACAAACTGTGTATGAACTAGTAGAAGGCAGGCCAGTGGATTTTTGCAAATTGTAGTATGTCCACTCTGACATGAGACACGAGATCCATTTCCTTGCAGTGCTGTGATGGGATGGTAGAAGGAAGCTTTGTTTCATGGAGATGTGAGTTTCCTGCTGTCCTCATAGGAAGGGATGCATGTTTTCCCTCAATCCCAGGCTTGGATTGGAGGAATGTGGAGACCAGATTGATAGCTTCACTGCCAACATAGCCTCTGATCACCTAGTATGCTACAAAATTGTTTCTGTATTTCTCTGCTTTCATGTGATAGTTCAGAGAACCGTGTCTGCTTCCCACTTTTCACATCCGTAGCTTCCATGGACACAGCAGTTCAGCAGAGTTACAGCCAGAATTATAGAAATCATCAGAAGCTGATTTGAAAATAAAATCTATGAGCATTTGAAAGGAAAACTTTCAAGGGCCCATGTAATAAATCCGTAGGGAATTTAAGAGAGATGAGCTGTACCTAATTGCATCTGACGTGACTAAAACACACAGACCTCTGTGAAGAGTGTGAGGGCAGATCCCCCAAATCCTCTGCTCAGCACTATTCGAGGTTCAAAATAGTTTATGCATTTAGCTAATCTAGAGCTATGTGGTAAAACATCCCTCAGCTGCATTCAGCCGCCCTCCAATGACCTATGATGAGGAGCCAAAATAATTAAGTTGTATTTTCAGAGATTTTAAAAGACAAACAAAAGAACTGATGGAACCATCTGACTGGAGCCTTGGGCTGCCATGCATTATTTTATGTCTAAATGTGGCCTCAGAAAACAACTTCCACCATAGCGGGGAACAGTTCTCTAGGTCAGAGTGGCCTCTTGTTGATGGGAACTACTGCCTCCCAGTGTGGGCAGCTGAAATCACAGTGCCCTTGTCCCTGCCTGGGTGGTCCTGGATGGTGGAAAGCTGTGTGACTCCTCAGGACCTTTGTCACAAACCTGTGTATTGCCCATGTGTGCTCTTGCAAGCAAATCCACCAGCTAGGGCCTAGATGACCAGCCCTGGCCAAGGAAGCAATACACACTGCTTCTAATAATTCTTTATCAAGAATGTGAGGATGTTGCAATGGAAACAAAAATATTAACCCAGGTGAAGGCCTTGTCAGTGGAATCTTCTCCTACTTCCTTCCTCCTGGGATTGTGGGTCCTTAGGCTTTAGAACCAGTCAGCCATGGTGCTTTATAAATTCTCTTTTCATGGGCTTGACCACACTAGATATCGAGCACTGTGACTCTAACCTCTGAGTTCTGAGCTCTAAACCCTACCACCTCTATTGGCTTAAAGCTCAGGAACTCAACTAGAACAAGCCTTGGTCTCTAGGTAAGAAACAAAAGTAAAGGCTGCTAAATCTTCTCACTGACAAGATATTTAACCTGCCTGTGCTGCAGTATCATCACTTATAAAACGAGACTCACTGTTCTTATCTCAGAGGTTTATTGCTGGGAATTGGATGAGGTAATCCACAAATTCCCTGGCCTGGCATCCCACACACGTCCCCTTCAGGA
>NW_021870214.1:0-8914 GCF_006229205.1 Suricata suricatta | reverse complement strand
GTTGGTGAATTTAAAAACATAAGAGCAGGAATTCAAAGTTCCAGAAGACAAAAAAAGAAGTGATGGAGCAGGGTGCATCTTTATTCAGTCTTATGGCTGAAAATGTGTTTATTGGCTAGGCACTTGCATTACAAAAGAAAAAGCCAACTGTCAGAGCTTACACTAGTACACACTCACAATCACCTGCACAGCCCAGTACACCTTGGGAAGTCAAGCAAATCAGAGAGAGTTGGGAGTTTAGGTGGTTGTGAAGGGAGAGCAGAGGTTATGCTGCAAACATCACATTTGCCATAATGTTGCTAACCCTGCTTGTGAGGAAAGATTTCTGAGAGAATAACACCAAATAAGTTAGGAAAATGAGAGAATTATCTTCTACAAAGAAAAATATATTCACCCTCACTCAATAAACTATGAAATGGAAAAGAGCATTAAAAGTGATGTGTTTCTAAAAAAGGAAAAGAGAACAAGAGCCAGTTAAATTTAAAATTTGATAAAAGATCAAGTTAGAATTTGTAAAAAAAATTTAAATACCCAAATGCAGTTCAAATACATTGGTATAGTTTGTCTTAAGACACTCAGAATTAGCATTTTATTCTCTCTAAATTTGATATTGTTTCTCAAATAACTATAGTTGTGATTCACCCATAGTCTGATCTCAGGGGGCTGAGATTAGTGGCCATGGGAATGCAGGAGAAGCTATTTTGCAGTATATATATGCCACAGCTTTTTAATAATTATGACACTTATTTATCTGGATAGGATTATGGAGAGTGTTATGGATATGATTTGAGTAATCAGAATTCCTTTTTGAGTGTGACTGATTCCAAACTCCCGAGATTTCAGTTACCCAAAGAATCTCAGTCATGATGACACATCCTAGGGTCATAGACTAACTAGCCTATATTTGGCTCCCAAATAAGAATCACTCAAAAGAGATCAATTCACTGCTACTACACTATTATATTGTATACCTTGAGGGTTTGGGCAAATAAAGATTTAAACACCGTGCTACTTTAGATTGATGGATGGAAAAGGAGATAGAGAGAAAAGGAGTACTGGTAAGGCAAGGAAAAGTTGAATGAGACAGTTGTAGAGGCTCCATGCCAGTTTCAAGGCACAGAAAGGGGATGACATCATTTTTCCCTTACACAAAGTCAGTTTACTGATTCATGTCTATGCTTAAGCATTTGTTTCTCAAAGAATATTGCTCACTGAAATTGCTTCTAGATAGCACAAGAACAAAAAAAAAAATCAAAAACACCTGGACAGCTCAATGAATTCTCTAATATGCATATAAGAATATGGAATTCATCCTGCTCATACTGTGACTATTAAAAGACAATTAACTTCAGGTTATAAGAGAGTCAGTACCAGAGAAATGGGCTTTAGGATATAGATGGGGAAGTAAATCACTTAGATGAAGAAATAGCTTCTGTCTTGGATACAATCACAGGATTTGTGGCAATTCTATTCATGATGCTGCAGTCTGAGCCTTCTGGCTATCATTGTTGCCTGGAATTTTCTCTACCTTTTAAAAGATTGAAATAAAAATGAGTTAAAATTATATATGAGGTATATTAACCCATTCACTTAAAATTATGAATGTATGCAATGTGTCAGACTCAGTTTCTGCAATAACAAGGCATATAGCAGAGAAAGAACAAATTCTTCATTCTTAGAGTTTGTTGGTGACCCAAATGATCCAATGACTATTCTTAACTCCTGGAATATCTCCATCTATAGTATCTATGTGAATTACTAATGATTTTAATGAAGACTATGCAAAATAATTCCTTAATTAAAAGTGTTAACACTTCTCATCAGAGGGAGAGGATTGAGGCTGGGGGGCCAAGTTGGGACCACGGTCCAGCTTCTCTTAGGAGAGGAATGAATCTTCAGACGCACAATAGGTGGTTTCAGCTTTAAAGAGGAAAAGAAAGCAGAAAACAAAACCACTGTGGTCTCTAAGAAATACTGTATGGGCAACAAATTCTGGACAATGGGAAAAAAATCTAAGTACCCAACAAGCAAGAGGTACAGGAGAAAGATTACTAGAAACAAACCCAGAAGCAATCAATAGCAGTAGGTGGAGAATTAAATATTAAATTAGAAACTAGCTCAGAAGCTGGAAAAAGTCTGGAAAGGAAGGCTTTACAAGGTTTAGACTTTGGATTTCGGTGTAAAAGTGTACTCAAAATGACAGTGCAATTTGAAATAGATATGAAAAATAAGAATGCTGACCAGAGTAGGTATCAATAAATATAGCTTATGGAGCGCGGCTGGTGGCTCAGGCAGTTAAGCGGTCAACGTCAGCTCAGGTCATGATCTCATGATTGTGAGAGTAATCCTTGCATCTGGATCTGTGCTAACAGCTCAGAGACTGACGCCTCTTTGGATTCTGTTGTCTCCCTCTCTCTCTGCCCCTCCCCCGCTTGCGCTCGCTTGCTCTCTCTCTTTCTCTCTCAAAAATAAATACTCATTAAGAAAAAATCTTTTAAGAATATAACTAGTCTCAGTATGTAGACAACTCTTACTTGTTTCTTCAGATCACATTTATGTATCAACATACATTTGCCAGAAATAAGAGAATAAAAGTATATATAAAAATATAACCTCTATTTTGGAAAAGTTTAGAGAAGCATAGAGAAGAAATGTAAGTATTCCAAAGTATACCATGTGATCTATTCTAAGAGAGAGTAAGCAACAAGTGCTTGTCAATAACATGGGATCATCACCTCTCATTCGCTAGGAGGGTAAATGAAGATTTCCTTAGAAAACTGATACCTAAGGAGAATCCTGAAGGGCCAATTGGCATTAGTCAAACTATAAACCTTACAGAGAGGACAGCATGTGAAAATTATGGATACAAGTAGTCAATGCTTGTGGAACTTAAGTTATGAGAAACAAAGGTAAGGTATTTGTAAATGATGAGGTGAGGAAAATAAGGAACGTCCTGTCCATGAGGACCTTTGCAGGCCACAGACAGAGATTAATATTTATCAGTAAATAGTTAACACCAGAAGAGAAGTCTTGGAGAAGGAGCATGAATTCACTTTCAGTACATGGTTTGTAAAGCGTCTGCAGAGCATACAACTAGTGATGCACACTTAGAAATTTTTTTTCATTTAGAAAAGTTCTGGCCTTTGGAAGGCATCATATAAATGACAATAAAATCAATTGCACTAAGTGAAATCCCCTCGGAGAACATGGAGTAAGAAGAAGAACAAAGAGAAAACACGAAAAGAAAGGTCTCAAGATACAATAGTTAGGCACAGCAATTCTTCATAGAAAAATAAAAAATGAGGAGACTGTAGGACACTAAAAAGAGAGCTATAGAATTTGGAAGAAAATCAGGATGGAATGGAATCCATCAGAAGAATGACTAAACCTTAATTTTAAAATATATTTGTGCCAAACAAAATAGCTACCAAAAAATATGCCTTTGGTTTCAACAATACTAACGTTCTTGTGGATGTTAGAAAGAACAATGGGGTGCTGGACATGAAAGTCAGGTTGCAGAGCCTTAACGCCTAAACGAAAGAGGGGTAAGATGAGAAGGTGGAGGTAATGGTATATTTTCAAAAGACTTAAAAAGATTTTTAAAGAGGCACCTAGGTGGCTCAGTCAGTTAAATGACCGACTCCTGATTTCCACTCAGGTCAGGATCTCACAGTTCATGAGTTCCAGCCCTGCTGTCAGTGCAGAGCCTGCTTTGGATTCTCTCTCTTTCCCTTTCTCTCTGCTTCTCCCCAATTTGCGCTGTCGCAGTCTTTCTCAAAATAAATGAATAAACTTAAAAAAAAAGATTTAGGAGGTACAAGCAGAGAAGAATCAAGAGACAAAGGAAAATCTCAGGATCCAGTGTTTTGTTTATTGTCATTGTTGTGTGTTTTCAAGATGAAAAATGCATCTTACCCATAAAACAATCCTTAGATAATAACTGAAGAGAATTCATGTTCTTGTTATCTGGATATGACATGTATCCAAAGTTTGTCTTAGATAAAGAACTTCTAAGTACACATTAAGTAACATCAACTTTTTTTACCTCTAACTTATTTGTAAATTCAACACATGTAACGAATTACAATCAACAAGTACATTGTAAATTCTTTGGGAGCAAAAAACTGATCTGAGGATATATTGGATTGTTTTATAGTAATATGAACTCTGAAGGAATAATCTTTACTGCTGACCCATGGAATATTCATGAAGATTTTTGGAATAGTGGTAATACTGATTATGACATGAAATGAGAAAATAAATGTGGAATGGTGTCCTTGGCTTTTATATTAAGGCTCTTGCTACAGAATTCAAATATTGACCTTTTCATAAAATCTTTTTTATGTTCACATGTGACTGGTAGATTTCAAAAGTCAGCAGTGAGAAACTACACAGCAATAACAATTTTTAACCTGCTGGGACTGACAGATGACCCACACCTGCAAATCCTGCTTTTTATCTTTCTATTTCTCACCTATCCCTTGAGTGTAACAGGGAACTGACTGTTATCATCCTCACATGGGTGGACTCCCAACTTAAAACTCCTATGTACTTTTTTCTCAGAAATTTCTCCTATTTAGAAGTTTCATTTACCACTGCCTGATTTCCTAGACTCCTATACAGTATATCAACTGGAGAAATACCATTACCTACATTGCTTGTGCAAGTCAAATATTTTTTGCTATTCTCTTTGGAGTAACAGAATTTTTTCTCCTGGCAGCCATGTCCTATGATCACTATGTTGCTCTCATATGTAAACATCTCATAACATGACAGTCAAGAACAGTAGGGTGTGTACCTTATTAGTCCTCTGCTGTTGGTTGTCTGGCTTGATGATCATTCTTCCCTCCCCACCCTTAGCTTGATCCTCCAGCTTGAATTCTGTGACCATTCAATGCCATTGATAATTAGCTGTGATGCAAGTCCCTTCCTGAAGATCTCATATTCAGATACATGGGTAACAGAACGAATGGTTATCCTTGTGGAGGTATTTACCCTCATTTCACCCTACTGTGTGAATTTATGTCCTACTCATACATCATCAGGACAGTTCTGAATTTCTCTTTTTTTCCAACAAAGAAAAAGTGCCTTTTCTACCTGTTTATCCAACATGATTTTTAGTTTCCATCATCCATGGAAGTTGTATCTTCATCTAAATCAAGCCATCAGCAAAAGAAGAAGTGGCCACAAATAAAGGTATTTCTGTGATCAGCACTTGTGTTGTACCCTTGTTGAACCCCTTCATTTACACTTTGGGGAAGAAGCTAGTGAAACAAGCTTTTAACGACATCATGAAGAATGTTATATTTCTCTCAATGAAGCTGAAGTTTTGATGACTCCATGTAAAATGAAAGAAGAAAGCTATCTAAGTATTTAAGTACAACATCTAACTTGTTACATGGCTTTGTGCCTTTAATTTAGTCATGTTAACCCCTCAAAGACATTTAATAATACATCCTACTCTCACCTTAATCAAACTACTTTTTCTTTCAAACCAAACTCATACATCGTGCTTTCCCTCACTGTAAAACTATAGAACATATTTCCAAGTAATTAAACTTGTCACCATTTCTGACCTAGACTTTTGTTCATTCTTCTAGGGAAGGAAGGAAAGTAATAATATTTAAAACTACTTAAATTCTATAGATGACACATTATGTAAAGACATCAAAATTAATATCATAATCTAAGACCCAAATAAAATATAGAAAACAGCAATACCAAAGATGCATCAAAATAAATTAAACCAAAGAAGGCATTATATGCTAATTAAAATTATGAAAACAAGTGGAAATATACACATTAGTGAGATTTTGGGAATAACCGAAATTGAAGAGATGGAAACAGCTTTACAAACACTGATAAGATGTATTAGTTATTTACTTATATTTATGACAGAATTTCAGTTAAAAGTCATAATTGAATTTATTTTGAGAGAGACAGAGATAGCACGGGTGGGGGAGGGGCAAAGGGAGCTAGAAATCCCAAGAAGTTCTGCACTGTCATATAGAGTCCCATGTGCTGCTCAAAACCATGAAACCGTGACCAAGAGTCAGACACTTTACCCACTGAGCCACCCAGGTGGCATAAGGCATAATATAATTTAAAACAAATGTGAAAAAAAACAAAAACAAAAGCAAATGTAAACATCATGCCATTTATTATGGGTTACAATATTAGCATAAATTCATAAGAGCAAATTAGAACACCTAAATTTTAAATGACAATGAAATAAGACAGAGATTCACATCAACACAAGGCTAACTGAATGATTTAAGAAGATATCAAGAATATCTAATCAGTGGAAATAGGAAAAAATAAGGAAATACAAAAGGGATAAATATTGGAATTATAGTCAAGAAAACAATTGAAGGAAATATTCCTAAGTTAAATAACTTAGAATTTGAAGAAACAGTAAGCGTGTCAATGAATACAAATAGCTCCATAGATAGATTAGATAATAGATAGATAGATAGATAGATAGATAGATAGATAGATAGATAGATAGATGATAACGAGGAAGGAAGGAAGGAGGGAGAGAAAGGAAGGAAGGAAGAAAGGAGGGAAGGAAGGATGGAAGAAAGGATGGAAGGATGGAAAGGAGGGAGGGAAGGAACAAAAGGAGAAAAGAGGGAAAGAAGGAAGGAAGAGAGGGAGGGAGGAAGGAAGGCAGGCAGGTTGTGTTTCCAAACCCCTCATTTCTGAGGTCTTTGTGGCTTGGGCCCACTCCTACCCGCTAGGGGAAGGGTCTTGCTAAGCAATGGCCTGGTGCCAGCTTACCACTGGCAACGCTCTAAGGACTGTGCCACTGCAAAGGCCCAGAGACTGCGTCCAGGTGCCAGCCCTCTCCAGAAAAATTTCACATGATCATGTAGCAGCAGTGGTTCACGGATCAATGTGGAATTAGTTGTATTGGTGTTTTATTGCTTAAAAGTCCTCTCAGAAGACTCTGTGTGTGTGTGTCTCTGTGTATCTGTGTGTCTGTGTGTAAGGCATTCATACTGATATGTGGGGAGCTGCCAGAAGAAAAAGACACGTGCCTTGACCTGCAAGATCAGCCACCCACACAGCTGAGCTGCGTTATCACTCCCAGCACAGCAAGAGCTGCATTATCACCTTCAGCTGAGGCCTTCTTGTTTACCTCCCAAGCCTGCCTTGTTAGCCTCTTGGGCGGCATGATGACGCTGCAGTCCCCGCCCTTGTTTCCTAGCAACTAACTCACGTCAACTGCCCGCCTTCTACCCTTTATAAGACGTGTGTAGTCTCTTAATAAAGAGGAGAGTGGCTTCATCGGAAAGGCTGTCTTGCCTCCACTCTCTGTGTCTCCTGCCCTACTCTACTCTCATTCCCTCCCTCGGGAACCCGAATTGACTGACCCCGCCTGCCAAAACACTGATACTTAAGCCAAATACACAGAATTCAATTCTTTCATAACATTTTAAATAAAGTTTACATTTGATGAAACAAATAAATCATAAGTAACCAATTTTCTGAGTTTTGACAATATAAACCATATTCCTATTAATTCTCAAGATCAATTAATGAATTGTAGTTTCTACATTGAGTTATGGATGAGATTTGGTATGATTTCATTAAAATTAATCTACAAATATTTTCAAGAAATTGTATGAGAATTTTGAGGGAAATGTATGGTAGGTGTAGACATAGACAAAAACAAATATGACCGGCATATATGGAAGATAATCTGGAACTAATAGCTTCATCACCACTATGCTATAAGCCAATGGACATAATGGTATATATATTAGGAGACTTACAGAGTTGTGATATCTATGTGTTTTAAGAGCTGATACTTAGTGTAACCTCAGTTTTAGAGAAAAAAACATAATTCTATCTTTAAAGAAATCATTTGAATTATGAAAATATATTTGATATCATTTAGCATGGAAAAGTTGACTGAAGTAAAAACTAATAACTATATGGCAGGTAATAAAATTCATTATATATCCCTATTTTTCAATAGATTCTTGAACATGTTTAAGATTATTAAACATGTTTCATGTTTTTGAAAATACTGTGTGAGAAATCAACTACATGTATGTTAATCTACAGTTTATCTTCTATGTAACTAAAAATTTATCCAACATAAATACTGAAATAAAATCACACAAATGAGATCTATGCTTCATTTTAAAAAATTATGTTTCCTTACCATTTTGACAATTGACATTTCAATAAGTATCTTTACAAAATAGTTCTGTACCTTATCCTTTAAAAGAGTAAGTTCTTGTGGAGTATCTAAAATATTCAATAATTACAAATTAACTTATCTAAGATTTTCAAGAACATGGCTTTTAGATAAAACACGGAATATTTATTTTAATTATTTAACAAATACAGCTCTCCTGCACCTACACTGTATAGTACAATCTAAACCTTGTATTTTATTTTTCAACATGTCTAGAAAAACACTTGCAATTTTACATTTCTTACATAGAAATGTTTCACTTAGAAGAACAGAAAGTTAAAGTCAGAGTGTATGAAATGGAAAGAATTTCTAAGCTCAGGAAAACTAAAATGATCCAAATAATTAAATGTTAAAGATAAATTCTTAAACTAGAAGAGTCTAATTTTTTTTGTTCACTGGTTTTTTTAATGTTTTTACATTAATTATTTCAAAAATGGCCTTACTTCTCTGAAGCAGAAAATATCTTTCTAAATACGTCTCTGAAGGCTTGTTTCACTTGCTGGTTTCTCAGAGTATAAATGAATGGATTCAACAAAGGGGCAACTGAAGTATTGAGCACAGCTACTCCTTTGCTTGTAGTGACTCTTTCATTTGCAGATGGCTTTATGTACATGAATATACAACTACCATAAGTGATGGATACAACAATCATGTGAGAGGAGCAGGTAGAGAAGGCTTTTTTCTTTTGCTGAATTGAAGGGAATT
>NW_021870213.1:0-813 GCF_006229205.1 Suricata suricatta | reverse complement strand
CCAGGCCTGCAGTTCAGACAGAGGGAGGGCAAAAATCTGACAGAAGCTTGGGACACAAGAAGAGTGATTGTTTGCTTTTCTGTGAGGGCTTCCTGAACAGGAGCACATGGGAGCTCCCCTCTCTGGAGACAAGAGAGTGGGGTGATGCCGTCTTCCCCCCACCCACCAGCAGGGTCAGACTTCAGCGAGGAACACAGCACCCCCAGTGGAGGCTGGAGCTGTGTTCACCAAACCCCACGCCCCTGCACCCCACAAGTAAAGGTGTGGGGGACCATTTATCATCCTTATGAACATCAAAAGAAACCTGGAGCTTATATCAGACAAACTAGATTTTAAACCAATGACTGTAATAAGAGATAAATAAGGGTATTATATCATCACAAAGGGGACTATCCAAGAAATAATAACAATTACAAATATTTATGCCCCAATGTGAAGCACCCAAATATATAAAACAATTAATAAAAATCATAACCTATTGACAACAATACAATAATAGTAGGAGACTTTAACATCCTACTTACAGCAAGGGAGAGATCATTTAAGCAGGAGATCAATAAGGAAACAATGGCTTTCAATGACACACTGGACCAGATGGAATTAACAGATTCAGTGCAGTTTATCCCAAAGCAGCAGAAAACACATTCCTTTCTAGTGCACATGAAACAGTCTTTGGAATAGATCACATACTATTATAAATCAGCTTACAAATCAGGCCTCAACAAGCACAAAAAGACTGAGATCATACCATGTATATTTTCAGACCACAACACTATTAAACTAGGAAGTCAGCCACAAGAAAAAATTTGAAAA
>NW_021870212.1:0-813 GCF_006229205.1 Suricata suricatta | reverse complement strand
TGCATTGTCCATTCAACACCACAGGGTCTTTATTTTTTAAGTTTTATTTATTTATTTCGAGACAGAGCATGAGCAGGGCAGGGGCAGAGGGAGCCAGACAGAGAATCCCAAGCAGGCTCTGCACTGCCAGCATGGAGCCTAATGCAGGGCTCAAACCCACACACCCTGAGGGCATGACCTGAGCCGAAATCAAGAGTCAGTGAACCATCCAGGCACCCCACAGTGTCTTTTTAAAGCAAATTCCAAATCATATTTTCCCCTTGTTCAATTCAATTCAAAGAATTCCCAACATCCCAAAGATACAAACAACTTGTCATCCCCTACAAAGCCGCCTGGCCTGGCTGAGGCCTGCCTCCCACACCCTACCCTCACTGCTCTTCTTCCCCTTGCTCCAGGACACTCACACTGTGTGGGTTCTGCCTGTTTCTCCAACACGCTGGGCCTTTGCACATGCTTCTCCCTCCCTGGGGATGCTGTTGCTTTGTTCTTCCCATGGCCGGTATGAATGGTACATTATGAGTCTCTTAGCCCAAATAAATAGCTCCTCCTCAGTTAGGCCGCCTCTGTTTCACCCAGTTAGCTGTCATTAATATCTGTGTCTTTCCTCACTGTCCCACTAAGATCAAGCCTCCCTACTCATAAGGTCATTATCTGCCTTGAACACAGCTGTTTCTCCCACTGGCCATACACTAACCCCTTAGCAAGTTTTGGTTGACGATTGAACCAACTGGTACCCCTCCCCACAAGCTGCAACAACCATGTCTCTCTATCCCAGCATTCTGGGTGCCTCTTAGAACAGCCCTTACACAGAGA
>NW_021870211.1:0-813 GCF_006229205.1 Suricata suricatta | reverse complement strand
AGTATTCATGTGTGTGTGTGTGTGTCTGTGTGTGTGTGTATCAGATCTTCTTGATCCATTCATCATTGTATTCATTTTTTTCAAATTTTCAAACGTTTCCCTTCCCACTCCCCTTTCCTCTAATCTATCAAGCTCCTTTCATCAACCAGACTAAAACACATCTAGGATCTGGCATCATTTATTAGATTTGTGTGTGTGTTGTGTTTTCTTTTTTAATTTTAATTTTTTAATATTATTAGTGCCATTTCTCCCTTCAAAATGACAAAACGAAGGAATTCACCACAAAAGAGCCAGGAGAAACGACAACTAGGAACTTAACACAGATACAAGCAAGATGTTTGAACCAAAATTTAGAATCACAATAATAAGAATACCAGCTGGGGTCTTAAATAGATTACAATCCCTCCCTGCAGAGATAAATGAAGTAAAAGCTAGTCAGGATGAAATAAAAACTGCTATAACTAGCTGCAAACTTGAATGGATGCCACAGTGGCAAGGTTGGATGAGGCATAGCAGCAAATGAGTAATATAGAGGACAAACTTATGGAGAATAATGAAACAGAAAAAAAGAGGGAGACCAAGGCAAAAGAGCACGATTTAAGAATTAGAGAAATCAGCGGCTCATTAAAAAGGAACGACATCAGAATCATAGGTTCCCAGGGGCACCTGGGTGGCTCAGTTGGTTAAGCCTCCGATTTCGGCTCAGGTCAGATCTCACGTTCGTGGGTTCGAGCCCCACGTCGGGCTCTGTGCTGACAGCTAGCTCAGAGCCTGGAGCCTGCTTCTGGTTCTGTGTCTCCTTCTCTCTCTGCC
>NW_021870210.1:0-813 GCF_006229205.1 Suricata suricatta | reverse complement strand
GGCTTGATTTAATCAGGTAATCCCTTAAAAGAGAAATTCTCCTCCTTACCTTAACAGAGTTAGCTGACATTTTGTCTGTGAGTGGGGTATTTGGTAAAAACTATAAGTGCCTCTTAGAACCTGAGGACAGACCCCGAGTAGCAGTCAACAATCAAAAGTAGACCTCTGTCCTACACCCATAAGGAACTGAGTTCTGCCAGCCACCATGTGATTTTGGATGAGGACCATGGTTCCATAAAGAATGCTGATTGTCATTTTGAGAGAATACCCAGCTAGATTGTGCTCAGGCCCTGACCCACATAAACTATAAGATAATAAGTGTACATTGTTTTATGTGTTATTTTAGGCCATCGAGGTTTTGGTAATTTTTTACAAACCAATAAAAAACTAATATAAAGCAACAATATTTAAGATATTGCTCTGACAGATTAGTTTCCCCAACTATGATTATGTATACAGTACTCATTTATTTTTGAGAGACAGAGTAAGACAGAGTGCAAGCAGGGGAGGAGCAGAGAGAGGGGGAGACACAGAATCTGAAGCAGGCTCCAGCCACTGTACTATCATCACAGAGCCCGATGTGGGGCTCAAACCCACAAAGCATAAGATCATGTTTTGAACCAAAATCAGACGCTCAACTGACTGAGCCACCCATGTGCCCCAAAACTTTGTTTTCTTAAAGCACTGATACTTGGGAGCTTTTTCTCCCTCCCTCCCTCTCTCTATCCCTTCCTTCTTTCTTTCCTTTTTCATGGCCTAAAATAGCCTATCTCAACTGATGCAAATTTGGCACTGGAAGCCAAGTGCTATAAT
>NW_021870209.1:0-813 GCF_006229205.1 Suricata suricatta | reverse complement strand
TATTTAGACCTTGGGAGACAAAGCTTGACACTGGTGGCTCTTTAGAGCTTCCTATTACTGATAAGGAGATCTTTTTTTAATGTTTATTTATTTTGAGAGAGAGATAGAGACAGAGACAGAGAAAGAGTGAGAGAGAATCCCAAGCAGGCTCCTCCCTGTTAGCACAGAGCCTGATGTGGGGCTTGATCTCACAAACAGTGAGACCATGACGTGAGCTGAAATCAAGAGGTGGAATCTTAAGCCCCCCAGATGTTCAAATAAAAAGATCTTATAGGTAGAAAGGATGGAGCTTGGGTGAGGTGTGAGAGAGGGCATTGGGGGAAAAAAACCTTTTCTGAAGTAAGTTCACCCTAGAAACATGTGTACTGAGCAGTTCATGTGCTCCAGAAACTTCCCTAGGGGCTCAGGAGAGGCAGCACATAGAATGACCTGCAAATTCCCAGCCTCCGGGGTATCTCACATAGTTGAGTTCCTCTACACTGGGTGAGAGGCGTCACAGTGCTGGGGTCAGAGAGCCCTGGTCTGGCAGTCAGGAGGACAGAATGCCAGTGTGGCAGGTCCTCCACCAGCTGAGGTCTTGGACAAGCCACTGGTCTCTAAGCCTCCTGGTTTCTACAGTGCAGGAAGGAGTTCTCTGAAACGAGTCCTCACAGCCGGCCTGCTGTTAGGAGCAGAGAGATAACAATGGCGGCTGCCCAGCGCAGGCTGCGGAGAGCGGTAAGCGCTGAGTCAGTCTACAAAGACGAATTCAGCACCAACTCTCTGCCGGACACAATTTAACTGGGGATCGGTGAACACAATGGAGGGAAATCC
>NW_021870208.1:0-813 GCF_006229205.1 Suricata suricatta | reverse complement strand
GCATTGGTTTGTCTCCTGGACCCAGTTAACACCAAGAAACGAATATCAAGCACAAAGCCAGAGAGAGCTGGAGGCAGATGCTGTCAGAGTGGGCACAGGATCTCCAAACCCAGTCCTTGTGTTTGAAGGACCAGTCCAGCAAAGTCACATCCTAAAATCAAGGGGGGAATAGCCTAGGAGGTGGAACCCATGTGTTCCAGAACTTCAGAGGCACCTTATGGGCTAGAGCCTGAGGACTTCTGCACCAGCATGCACCTGCCTACCTTCTCCTCCTCTATCCCCAACGTAAATGTAGTGAGACTTTGGGGCTCTAACCAGCTTCTCCTCTTAAGTGAAAATTTGAGTCTTTGCTTAATGAGGGCCCAGGTGAAACAACAAGTAAGATGGAGAAAGCAGAGGTACCCACAGTGTGGGTAGAAACCTTGTTCTCTGCCATTTCGGCTCCACTCTGGACACAACCCACACTCACCATGCTTCCTTCTAAGTTTGCCTAAGACAAGAAAAGATTCCACCAGGAAGTCCCCTCAGACACCCACTCAGCCCCGGGAGTGGCTGTGGGTGCCACGGGCAGGATGGAGGGCTGCTAGTTGGTGACATGCCAGCACTGCACTGACCATGGTTCTCTGGGACACTGGCCCCTGCTGACTGGGAAAAGGCACCACAAGGACAGACTGTACCTTGCATTCTTCTAGGAGAATGTGCTCTCTCCTATCTGATGGCATTCTGGCCAAAGAATGTGTATCTCCCTACCTTTCCTTTCTTCCTCCTTGAGAGCCTCACTGTATTCTTTATTGAGCCACATTGCCGAGTTCC
>NW_021870207.1:0-813 GCF_006229205.1 Suricata suricatta | reverse complement strand
TATATAAAGAACACCTAGAACTCAACAATAATAAAATAAACATTCCAATTGGAAAATGGGCGAAGGACTAAAACAGACATTTCTCCAGAGAAAATATACGAACAGCCAATGAGCTCATGAAAAGATGCTCAATGTCACTAATCATCAGGGAAATGCAAATCAGAAACATGAGATACCACTTCACATGCATTAGGATGGACACACACACACACACACACACACACACACGTGCGTGCGCATGTTGGTGAAGATGTGGAGAAACTGGAGCCCTTGTATATTTCTGGTAAGAATGTAAAAATGGTGAAGCCACCATAGAACCCAGTATGGTGGTTCCTAAGAACAAGCATAAAATTACCATGTGATCCAGTGATTCCACTTCTACATATATACACCCCCCTAAATTAAGAGCAGTAACTCAAATCGATATTTGTACACCAGTGTTCATCATGCACAAGAGCCAAAAAGGTGGAAACAGCCCAAATATCCATCAGCAGATGAATGGATAAACAAAATGTCTACACACAAAAGGCCACATACTGTGTTGTGTAATTATATTTCTATGAAATGTCAAGAATAAGCAAATCCATAGTGGTTAGTGGTTACCAGGGGCTGGGGGTGGGGATGGAATGGGGAATTCATGTCTAATGGATACAAAGCTTCAGTTTGGGACGAAGAAATAGTTCCAGCGATGGCTAATGGCAACAACTCATGACAATGGGAATGTACTTGGTGCCCCTGAACTATGTACTTCAAAATACTTGGAATGATAAACTTAATATTAGTGTATATTTTACCACCATTAAAAAAGATTTT
>NW_021870206.1:0-813 GCF_006229205.1 Suricata suricatta | reverse complement strand
GGGCCGTTCGCCCTTGTCACACATGTCCGTCTGCTTCCTGGCATCTGGTTTTGTGCCCAGGCTGGGCATGAAGAGCACTGCAGTGAGCTTCCCTGTGGCCCTTTCTCTCCGAGAGCTTGCTGCCTGCCTGTCACTGGTGCGTCTCCCCCTGACAGTTGCCTTTCACATTCTTCCAGACTCCTGTGAGTTAGGGAGCTGTCGTCACGTGTCTGTGTCTGGTCACCAAGTAGTTTCTTAAACGCCGTCCGTCCTTACTGCTCTGACCTTCTGGGCAGGAGGCACATTGACTAATTTCTGATTCCAGAATTGTCTCAGCTTTACAGCTTCAACAAATTTTTCATACCTCCCTAGTCCAAAAAACGTAAATTTCCAAAAATTTCAAATGTAAAAGTCAGGCCTGTTAAGGTCAAATATCTATTTATTTGGTTGTGAATGACATTTTAAACACTGCAGTGCGAATGTGAGTATAAACACCTCATCCACGGAGGGCCCAGGACTCCGTGAGCACCGCCCACGCTCCCTCAGCGGTTTTGAGGCACGGAGACGATGGGAGGTCTGCTGGGCAGTTAGGAGACTTGGATTTAGGGGCGCTGGTCTCTCATGTCCTGGAAACCTGGGTGACGTAGGGGAGGCCAAAGGTGTAACTTACCCTGGGGACGCCTGGGTGGCTCAGCCGGTTGAGTGTCCGGCCTCTCACAGGTCGTGAGTTCAAGCCCCACGTCGAGCTCGCTGCTGTCACCACAGAGCCGACTTTAGGTCCTCTGCCCCTCCCCACTTGCGCTGTCTCAAAAATAAATATTAAGTGTATATATA
>NW_021870205.1:0-813 GCF_006229205.1 Suricata suricatta | reverse complement strand
CTGGCCCTTGACCCGCTGGTTAGGAAGGCGCCGCCGCCACCCCCGCCCTGCAAACAGCACCTTCCCGACCACTGTTATGCCGACGCCCCAGCCTCCGGGGAGGCCGGCGTTCCGCGAAGAAGCCGAGGTGCAGGGACAGGAGATGCTTTCCTGAGGTCAGAGGCTGAAGGACCCGGCCTGGACTCATGCCCAGAAACTGTAAAGACTATTCTCAGGAAAGAATATGACCTTGAGGAAGCACTTAACGTTTCCAGGGCTGGGTCCTGTCCCAGGGAGGCTGCGGGAGGTCAAGGTGCACTCCCTGCCGGGAGCCGGGCCAGACGGTGTGCACTCGGCCAGGTCTGCCGTGGACCGGTGTACACGTTGTTCACTGCCCAACCCCAGAAGCTCCGTCCACGGCCGTCAGTGGATGCCGACTGGTCTGCTTTCTCCAGGGGACGAGGTGGGGAGAGGAGTGACCTCAGCCGTGCTCCGACAGTCTGGCTGGGACGGCTGGATGTCACTGGACACCGTCCGTGGTGTAATCACGTGTGGTCCCCTGGGTGGGCTGCAGAAGGACCCACGGTCCGCTGCCGGGGGCCGCACGGGCTTGGCCCCTTGGGGAAAGTCTCTGGCTGGTCTCTCGAAGCAGCTTGTCCTGGGGTCCTCAGCAGGTGAAGGCGGAGCCCAAGGAAGCCTCCGGCCTGTTCTTCCCTCTTCCGGGCCTTCCTGATCAGTGTCGCTCTGGAGGAAGCCAGGCGGGGTCGGCGGGTGACAAATGTCACCTCCCGGGCCGCCTTTCACAGGCTCCTTCAAATCTGCTGGCTCGGGACC
>NW_021870204.1:0-813 GCF_006229205.1 Suricata suricatta | reverse complement strand
AATTATAGTTTTGCTTTATTTTGTGATGACTGGGCCAAAAACTTCATTCAGCAAACAGACAAAAAGTATATTTGTGTACCTATCATATAGAGAGGCAACATGGGCTGTGAGGAAAACTTGCTTGGGCTTCAAGCTGGGTTTTCCACTTACCTGTGTGGCCTTGGGCAAGTTACATAACCTTCCTGGGCCTCAGTTTTCTGGGCTATAAAATAAGATATTAATAGTATGTTCCTCAAAGCTGTGAAAGTTGAATAAGAACCTGTGTTTGGATCATGGCACATTAACTATTATTATTTTATTATGGTTATTATTTGCTTTCTTGGAGATGTGGGTTGTAAATCAGTAGACAAGGTCCATAGAATTGGAACTATATTTTCTACCTGATATAACTGTTATGAAGAAAGCATCATAACATTATAGACACTGTGGGCATATGAGGTGTGGGAAACTTTGCATAGGGTGGTCAGAGAAGAGGCACCTTGAGGAGATGTTATTTGATCTGAGACCTGACTGAGGAGGGCAGAAAAAAGGAGGTCATAGCTGGAGGGCACTTAGTGTCCAAACACTGTTTCTGTTCTTTTTTTTTTATTATTATTTCAAAAAACCTGAAGTATACTTGACATACAACATTATATTCATTTCAGGTGTACAGTATAATGATTTGATATTTGTATATATTGCAAAATGATCACTGCAATGTCTAGTTTATGTTCGTCGTCATACATAGCTACGGATTTTTCTTTCCTTGTGATGACAACTTTTTTTACTCTCTTGGCAACTCTCAGGTACACGGTATTATTAACTACAGTTGCT
>NW_021870203.1:0-1655 GCF_006229205.1 Suricata suricatta | reverse complement strand
AGCACTAGCTTAGTGAGAAGCTGGCCTCTGAAATTCTAGATTCCGTAGTTCTGATAGATTGGCGAAAAGTTCTCAGATATTTGCATCAACAAAATTAGAACACTTTTTTAGAACAAAGTTTCCAATATGTTGCCAGTGAGCAAGAATTAAAAACAAACAAACAAACAAACCCCAAAAACCTCTAATTATCACCATCCTTTCCCAAAAAATGCTTTAACACCAAAAACAAATATGAAAGACTCAATTCCAGAATAAAAACCAGCCCTTGCACACAAACACACCAGCATCTATTTGGCCAAATGCTGCCTGGGCCTCCAGGGGCCACGGGGCTCGGTCAGGGGCCAGTAACCCGGAATGGCTCCGGCCGCCCAG
Source organism: Suricata suricatta (assembly GCF_006229205.1). Lineage (NCBI taxonomy): Eukaryota > Metazoa > Chordata > Mammalia > Carnivora > Herpestidae > Suricata > Suricata suricatta. The sequence goes on along the minus strand of NW_021870203.1, from coordinate 1,283 downwards.
CAAAGGGGAAGGGATGCCATCCGTGCAGAGGGGCAGGGAGCCAAGGCCGGGCTGCAGACACCGCCCTGTGTCTGTGAGGACCCAGTAATCCCTGACCCCAGGAGACCGACCCCACAACTCTGTGCAACCTCAAGTCCTCCAGGAGACCTGACCCCTTTATAACGACCTACAGCAAGCATTGGCAAGGACATGAAATAAAGGAAAGAGAACTATTTTTATAGCAAAACTCTGAAAGCCAAGCAGAGTGAAGCCAAGATTTGCATACGGCCCCCCATGGTCTGAGAGCAGAACACACGCAATCTCCCAGGACTCTGGGTGCTCAGGAGCACTCCCTGGGGCAGAGCAGGCCCCACCAAAGGGCGGGTGTCTTCCCCCCCGAAGCCCCTCCTGCCCAGCACTCACCTGCATGTTCTGCTGGTACTGCCTCTGCAGAGAACCCTGGGCAGAGGTGGGAGTGTCCAACCCAGATCCTGCCTCCACCCGCTGAGAAATGAAGTTGTTCAAGGACCTCAGGGTGGACAGCACAGTGGTGTTCTCCCCCAGGTCGTCCATGGCCACTTTGCTGCAGAAGGAAGACGAGGAGGGGGGGGAACAGGCAGCCGGTGAGCCTCCGCAGGCACCAGCGGCTGCACAGAGGCGGTCAGGGGGCACCTCCAGCCAACCCCACCCTCCCGACGCACTCTGGAGTCCTTATGATACTCTGGGGTCCAGAACCACATTTCGGAGTTAACTGGGAGCCCATGCTGCCACTTTACCAGGGAAGAAAGAGAGGCCTAAGATGACGGGACGCGAAGCCGCTGTCCCAGTGCTGACCTGCACAGCAGCTAACAGACAGACGGCTCCCAGAAACAGAGGTCCAGCAGCCCCACAGTACATGTCCCCCATAAACATGAAAGACCTGGCCTCTGGGAACGAGGTACAAAGCACACTGTGGTGGCGATGGACGGCAGCCCCAGCAGTGCTAACCGTAATCACACGGTGCTAACTATAACTACACGCTAGCACTAACGTTAACAGCAATACTAGTTTCAACCAAAAACAAACGTACGTGACATGGAGCACTGAGACTTCTCAAGCCTCAGTTTCCTCATTATAAACTGAGGAACCAGAAAAGCCACTTTGCAAAGCTGCTGTGAGGATTGCAGTGCCCATCCTACGTTTGCAGATGGCAGTGGTGTGAGTGACGCCAGCTCCCGACTCGGCCTGTAACATCTCACAGGACACCTCAGGCTTCACGACAGACCAAGCAGGTCTTTGGACACACTCGTCAGACATGATGAATG
>NW_021870202.1:0-813 GCF_006229205.1 Suricata suricatta | reverse complement strand
TGTCAGTTAAGACCAGGGCTCTGTGAACGTTGGCCTTCTTGGCAAAGGGGAGAAGTGGATTTCTCCAGTTTTCATATTTGTACTCCTCATATATGATTTGATTAATGGATTTTGTTTAGTTACCTAACATATCTTGGCATTTACTATATCTTAGGCACTGTATTAAGTGCTTTAAATGCTTAATATTCATAGCAACCCAATGAAATAACTATTCCTTCAGTGCTTATCTGTATAACTCACCGTTCTGGGGGCCTTACGTGTACTGCTTTGCTGAGTCTTTTTAATAAAAGGGTTCGGTGCTGTTATTTTGCCTACATCTTGAAGAGGTAAAGTCACTTTTTCTGGCTCATGAATCTGGGATTTGTGCTGACCCCAGCTCATCAGCCAGAATAATTACGTACCTATGTAATAGCAAGGCTTTCCTCCTAATTCCCTTGTCGCAGGCATTGCGTTTTGCTTCTTAAAAACATTGTTGGCTTCCAGCTCACACATTGTGTTTTGGTGTGCATCTGTTTTGTGTCTTATCCCAAAACACAGATTTTCACTATGAGAGTCAGTCCAAAGTCATCGTCTTTGCTTTTGGATTTCCATGTGAGAAAGGGGCATATGGTTTAAAAAAAAATGGTGTGGAATTAGAATGCCAAAGACGACTTTTTGGTTTCAGAAGCCAAGGTGTTGATATATCAAAAGCCTAAGCATTCGAGTTTTAAAAGCCTAAATATGCTGAAAAATCCAGGACATATGTTATTCCAGATGGGAGAACGCAGGGTGATTGAGGAACCACCTTTCTCTACCCTCGTGGAAATAAATATT
>NW_021870201.1:0-813 GCF_006229205.1 Suricata suricatta | reverse complement strand
CTCTCATGATTTGTGTCCCTCACACTCCCCAGCTCTCTTTCCCCCTTCCCTTCCCTATGGTCCTCTGTTAGGTTCATCCTGATAGACCTATGAGTGCAAACGATTGGTATGTGTCCTTCTCTTCCTGACTTATTTCACTTAGCATGACACCCTCGAGGTCCATCCACTTTGTTACAAATGGCCATATTTCATTCTTCCTCATTGCCGTGTAATACTCCATTGTGTGTATACACACACACACACACACACACACAAACAATTTAGGCTCTTTCCATGATTTGGCTTTTATAGAAAGTGCCACTATGAACATTGGGGTACATGTGCTCCTATGTATCAGCCCTTCTGTATCCTTTGGGTAATCCCTAGCAGTGCTATTGCTGGGTCATAGGGGAGTTCTATGGATAGTTTTTTGAGAAGCCTCCCCACTGTTTTCCAGAGCAGCTGCACCAATTTACATTCCCACCAACAGTGTAGGAGGGTGCCCGTTTCTCCACATCCTCGCCAGCATCTATATTCTCTTGATTTGTTCATTTTAGCGACTCTGACCAGTGTGAGGTGGTATCTCAGTGTGGTTTTGATTTGTATTTTCCTGATGATGAGTGATGCTGAGCATCGTTTCATGTGCCTGTTGGTCATCTGGATGTTCTCTTTGGAGAAGTGTCTGTTCAAGTCTTCTGCCCATTTCTTCACTGGATCATTCGTTTTTCATGTATGGAGTTTAGTGAGCTCCTTGTAGATTTTGGATTCTAGCCCTTTATCTGATATGCCATTTGCCACTATTTTTTCCCATTCTGTCAGTTGCCTGTTAGTTTT
>NW_021870200.1:0-813 GCF_006229205.1 Suricata suricatta | reverse complement strand
GTAAGATCATGACCTGAGCCAAAGTCAGATGCTTAACCGACTGAGCCACCCAGGCGCCTCTCATTTATAAACGTCTAACTTTTGTTTTGCCTTTTTAATTATTTTATTTAAAAAACAAAAACCTGGAGTCATAAAACTCTTTTTGGTTTTACATGTTGGTGATGATATATGGCCACTCAGAAATCAGTTTTGAAAAAACAGAGGAAAAATTTAACAATTATAGTAAGTGATGGAGGAAAACATGTTAATAAAACTTATTTATGCAGTTGAAATTTGAACAGAACATTGAATAAAGGAGAGTTCGTTTCCAGTAAAATTCTGAGAACGTTAAGATTTGACAACCTTATTCACTGCTAAATGTCTTCTTTGTTCTAACGATAATCAAATTTAGGTATTTTTAGAACTCTGCCTTCTTAAAGTATACCATCCTCTTCATCCAGCCTCTCCTCTTTCCACCGGAATGACTTTTTTTTTAATTTTTTTAATGTTTTATTTATTTTTGATACAGAGAGAGACAGAGCATGAGAGGGGGAGGGGCAGAGAGAGAGGGAGGCACAGAACCGGAAGCAGGCTCCAGGCTCAGAGTTAGCTGTCAGCACAGAGCCTGACGCGGGGCTCGAACCCACGAACGTGAGATCTGACCTGAGCCGAAGTCGGAGGCTTAACCGACTGAGTCACCCAGGCGCCCCCTGGAATGACTTTTAATAGTATTCCGCTGTCCTGGAATCCCTTTAAAAAAACACGTCTCGGGGCGCCTGGGTGGCTCAGTTGGCTAAGTGCCAACTTCGGCTCAGATCATGATCTCACAGTTCG
>NW_021870199.1:0-813 GCF_006229205.1 Suricata suricatta | reverse complement strand
TTCCTGAAAGCAATTTTCAAGCAGTAAATTCCACATTGATTTTTATCTCCAGGTGTGGGGATGGAAGTTGAATGTGAAAAGTCAAAGATAAAAACTGCTAAGTGCTTTTCCAACATTGACCCAAACTGTTGCTTATTTTTTTACCTTCATATTTCCTAGAATTGTTCTGAGGTATCTGGAAGTTGCTAACCTTTGTGGTGTATGCAGTGGACTGAGACTGATTATTCACATACAGATGCACATGGAATATGCGTATTTGGGGTGATGGAGGGAATGAATAATTGGGTAGTTGACCCCGTGTGCAGAAAACATGAAAACATCATTGGTCTGGTTTCTACTGTGGTATCACCTAGGCAACAATACGTGGGTTCTCCACTTATTGAGCCCTGGTAAATCCCTGAGAGAATGTGCCGGAAATTGTTATGCCTATCATGTTGAATGAGATATATAAAGATAAAGACCAAACACTTCAGCCATGTAGTGATCACGATAAGTACAGTGAGGGACCTAAACAGGTCCTAACCTGGTCTTAGTCGTAGGGGAAAGCAGAGTCAGGAAAGGTTTCTTTGAAGAAGTCTGATTTGAACTACATTTTAAAGGGTAGAGAGAATTGTATTTTTGTATTTCATACATCCATAAATGTGGTAACCCAAAGCAAGAAAGACTATGTATCTTTGGATATATATCTTTGGAATATCAAAGGGAGTACTATGAAAAGAAGTTAAAGATTCAACAATGACTGTGCGTGCATGGACTTGTAGGCCACAGTAAGGAATCTGAATTTTACAGTAAGTCACTGGCAAACTGTTGAAG
>NW_021870198.1:0-813 GCF_006229205.1 Suricata suricatta | reverse complement strand
GCTCTAAAATGTTTGAGAACCACTGGCAGATGGCTTCTAAGTCCCTTCCAAGATTCAAAGCTTATGAATATTACACTTTGAGGAGTTGAGCAAGACCAAGCTTCTGGGCAATGAACCAAGGTGACAGTCACTAGAGAAAAAAGTATAGAGTGAACTCTACAGACTATTTCCAATCTGCCCGGGGTGACAGATACCGGAAGCCCGACACCTGGCAAAGGTGATAGAATGCAATAGAATGTACCTTCCTGCTCCTTCATTCCCTCCGCTGAAGCAGTCCAAGTCCATGCTCAAGATCTTTTAGTAATAATAGAGCACGACTCATGGCCACCTACCATTTCTTAACCTACTATGTGTCAGGCTCTGTACTTAGAGCTTCATACTTGCTGGCAGCCCAATTACCCTATCCTGCAGGAAGGTCCAATCCCTACGCCTCCCTCCACCAAAGTGCTGACCTTCCCCACCCCCTACAGGAATCTCTGTGTGCTCTCTAGTGGGAGAAGGGCTTCCTGCCAGTCCTGCCTGCTCTCATGTCCTCGTGCTGAAACTCAGTCCAAGGTACTTCACCCCAAGCTAGTGAGGGCCCTCTCTCAGGCAATTTCCTCTGAGCTCCTTCCTCTAAGGTCCAACTCTGCCCACAGGAGGGCTGGGTGAGGACAGTTAGAATGCAGGACAGCCTCCTCAGAGACCAAGGGACACGTGGACCCTGTGTTCCTCACTAACTCAAGGCTTTAGGCAGTGCCCAGCAGCCTCTCACCCAGGTCACACTCCTTTCTACCCTATTGTAATTTTAGTTCAGGGTCTTTATCACCTTGT
>NW_021870197.1:0-813 GCF_006229205.1 Suricata suricatta | reverse complement strand
ACTTTGACCATCAGGGTGGCGCTGAGGCAAAGCTCCATTTCGGAGTCTTCGGTTGGGTCCACAGACAGCAGGCCTGATACCAGGTGTGTGGTGGGTGTGGTCCCCACCGGTTCCCTGGGAAGACTCTTGCCTTGTCATTGGGTGGTCCCTTGAGTGGGCAACCCTGGCACTCAAGCATGGCTGAGGGGGCTGGAGCCAAGTGCCACGGCTGTTTCAGATTTTATAGCCAAGATTAGAGTCTGCAGCCTGCCTCTGGAGACAGAGATGGGCACGTTTCGCACCAGGTATCCAAGGAGGCAGGTCTCTCTGGGTGTGGTTGGGAGGGGCTGGGGCCAGACTGCAAGGCTGGTTCAGGATTTGTAGTCAGTCTGAGGTCTGGGGCTCTCACTCTGGGGGCACGGGCAGGGTATGTCCTGCTGGGGCCATGGGCTCACAGAACTGCTCATGTCCCACAACTGGCAGGGGTCAGAGTCACGGGGCCACTTTAGGATTTGGTGCTGCATCCAGGTTGTCTGCTCTGCCTTTGGGAGCAAATAATGGCCAGGTCTCCCCCTGGGTACCCAGGTCAGTGGGATGTTAGTTCTGGGAAGGACGAGTCGAGTTGCAGGATCATTTCTACTTGTTGGGTTTTCCTTCAGAGGCATGATGGGCTTGCCTCCTGTTGGGTCCTTGGACCAGCAGGACTTCTCTCAGACTGTGGCTGGATGGGCTGGAGCCAAGCAGAGGGACATTTTAGGATCTCTAGGAGTGCTAATGACGGTGCCTCTTGCTGGGTCTCTGGACTTGCAGGACTGCCCCTGGACCAGCTGAGAG
>NW_021870196.1:0-813 GCF_006229205.1 Suricata suricatta | reverse complement strand
GCATTCTCACAGGCTGTGGGGCTGAAGTCCTAGAGCACCTAACGTGGGGGGTCCTCATGTCTCCACCACCTAGCGCTACAATCGTGCTGTGTAAGCAAGTGTTGGCTGCCCCTGAAACTCACCCTTTATTATTTTTTTATTTAAAAAATGTTTTAATTTTTTTATTGCTTTTTATTTATTTTTGAGAGACAGAGAGAGACAGCTGGAGCAGGGGAGGGTCAGAGAGAGAGGGAGATACAGAATCTGAAACAGGCTCCAGGCTCTGAGCTAGCTGTCAGCACAGAGCCCGATGCGGGGCTCAAACCCACGAACTGTGAGATCTGACCTGAGCCGAAGCTGGATGCTTAACCGACTGAGCCACCCAGGCGCCCCTAAAATTTTTTTTTAATGTTTAATTTTGAGAGAGAGGGAGATAGTGTGTGAGCAGGCAAGGGGCAGAGAAGGAGGGAGATGCAGAATCGGAAGCAGGGTCTAGGCTCTGAGCTGTCAGCACAGATCCTGATGTGGGGCTTGAACCCACAAACTGTGAGATCACGACCTTGAGCCAAAATCACCGCTTAACCTACCGAGCCACCCAGGCGTCCCAAACTTAGCCTTTAAACAGCAAGACATTCTCAGGGCGCCTGGGTAACTTAGTTGGCTGAGCATCTGACTTCAGCTCAGGTCATGATCTCAGGGCTGGTGAGTTTAAACCCTGCCACAGGCTCTGTGCTGACAGCTCAGAGCCTGGAGCCTGCTGCTGATTCTTTGTGTGTGTGTGAGTCTCTCTCTCTTTCTGCCCCTCCCCTGCTCATGCTGTCTCTCTCTCTGTCT
>NW_021870195.1:0-813 GCF_006229205.1 Suricata suricatta | reverse complement strand
GATACCTGCACTTTTCATACATTCAAATCTACAATGCTCAGGACAGCTTACTTTTGTCCTGAGGGGAATCCTTGGGCACTATTAGGGGAATTTTAGTTCTTCACGCCTTCCTTTTTTGGCAAAAGCACATAGTTTTTTGTTGATTGGCCGACTTGTATTCAAAACAAACTGCTATAAACAACATTTTCCTGAGCTTGTGAAGCCTCCAAAAGGAATCAGTGTGCAGAGGTGATACCTGTGTTACAGTCATTCCTTTGCTACTGTATTTTTATCTACTGTAGGAAGCCTAACGGTTTGAAGCAATTTCCTCAAATTCTTGTAAGATATGGGTAAGAGAGAAATTATTTGCATAATATTCATTTTGTGTTTTATACAAGTTTGATATACTATTGCATTTATAGTAATTTCACATTGGGTTTACAGGTGCCAAAAAGCCAGGTAAATAATGGAAAACAAATAGTGAATGCGTTATAAATTTTATTTCGATGGCCATAATCTACATAAACAAAATAACTGTAAAACTGAATTACTCCCCTTAACAATGATTTATTATCTCTTACCATATCTATCATAACTTTATAAATGTGGTGAATTCAAATGTGAAACCATTTAAACTGCATTTAAGTATCATATCTTAATGATTCCTACATAAGAAATCTTTCTGGTTATACTGATTATAAGCTCCATTTTGTTTAAGTGATTACATCTTCTGAATAATACTTTAAATGTAAGTCATTTGCATTTTAACTCTATCCTTTCTCCCACTTCTGACAATAATTTCATTGATTATTTTTTATATATGTAGCAGAAAAT
>NW_021870194.1:0-813 GCF_006229205.1 Suricata suricatta | reverse complement strand
AGCCTACCAAACCACCTCTCCTCTATCAGTGCAATTGTCTCGGAAAGGCTAACTCTTCTAGAACCTTCACAGGTAGAGCAGCAGACCAGGTGGCTTTCCCGCCCTGCCCCCGTCTCCAGCAGGACACCCAGGCTCCCTGCCCAGGGGCCTCATCTATGCTGTATTTCCCTTGCCTCCTCATTCCCCGCCCCCTTACACCTGTCCTCGGCTCCCTGCACAGGCACAGTAAACCAAAACAGAAGGGGAGTTCCTCCTTTTCACTGCCATGCGTAATTTACGGCAAGTTCACAATGAGAAAAGCCACAAAGTCAAAGGCATCAAGAGATTTTGGACCCTTTCATGTACAGAAAACCTGCACTGTCTTGCACACCTCTCTAGAGGGACTCCTCTGCTCCCTTCCTCGGCAAACTTTCATTTATTTATTTATTATTTTAGAGAGAGAGGGTACAAGTGAGTGAGGGGCAGAGAGAGAGAGACAAGGGGGGCTCACCCGATGAAGGGCTCAAACTCATGGAACTGTGAGATCAAGACCTGAGCCCAAGTCAGATGCTTTACATGAGCCACCCAGGTGCCCTTCCTCTGCAAACCTCTTCAAAAAGAGTCTACACACACCGTTTCCAGCCCAACACACTCACCCGCCGCCCAACCTACTGCAATATGTCTTTGGCTCTCACCTTGGAATGAAAATTGCTTTTATTAAGATCACCAGTCATTCGTTCCTCAACTTTAAGATGCCCTGATTACATGCTTTAATAACAGCTCCGCGGGGGGCGGGCACATCCTATTAAATGTACATCTAGGCTGTAAGTCACA
>NW_021870193.1:0-813 GCF_006229205.1 Suricata suricatta | reverse complement strand
ATCTTTTCAAAATAGTGTTTAAATTCTTTAAGTAAATACCCAATAGTACAATTCCTGTATCATAGGGTAGTTTTTTTTCTGATTTTTTGAGGAACATCCATACTGTTTTTCCATAGTGGCTGCACAGTTTGCATTCCTGCTAACAGTGCATGAAGGTACCTTTTTCTCCACATCTTTGCCAACTCTTACTGTCTTTTGAGTTTTTGATTTTAGCCATTCTGAGCATCTTTTCATGTGTCTATTGGCCATGTGTATGTTTTCTTTGGAGAAATTACTGTTCATGTCTTCTGCCCATTTCTTCACTGGATTATTTGTTTTTTGGGTGTGGAGTTTGGTGAGTTCTTGTAGACTTTGGATACTAGCCCTTTATCTGATATGTCATTTGCAACTATCTTTTCCCATTCTGTCAGTTGCCTATTAGTTTTCTTGATTGTTTCCTTTGAGTGCAGAAGATTTTTATCTTGAAGAGGTCCCAATAGTTCATTTTTGCTCTTGATTTCCTTGCCTTTGGGGGTGTGTCGAGTAGGAAATTGCTGCAGTTGAGGTCAAGGAGGCTTTTTCCTGCTTTCTGCTCTAGGGTTTTTATAGTTTTATGTCTCACATTCAGGTCCTTCATTCATTTTGAGTTTATTTTTTGTGAATGATGTAAGAAAGTGGTCTAGTTTCATTCTTCTGCATGTTGCTGTCCAGTTCTCCCAGCACCACTTGTTAAAAAGGCAGTCTTTTTTCCATTTGATACTCTTTCCTGCTTTGTCAGAAATTAGTTGGCCATACATTTGTGGGTCCAGTTCTATTCCATTGGTCTATGTGTCT
>NW_021870192.1:0-1655 GCF_006229205.1 Suricata suricatta | reverse complement strand
TCTTGCAATAAAGTTTTACATAAATGTACTTAATCATATATCATTTAAAGATGAGTTTTTCAAGTGTACCAAGATATATATTCTGTGATCATTCACTCATTTTCTAAAAGGCAGTTGATTCCATAAAAAAGATAAAAATGTTAGCTTATAACATTAGCACATAAGATACACATAAAAATTAAATTATGTTGAAAAAATTCCTTTTCAAGGTGGATTTTTAGGGCAGTGAAACTATTCTTTCTGAGTGATCCTTGATGATGGACACACGCCATGATACATTTGTCTAAACCCATAGGATGTACATGCCAATAGTGAATAGTAATGGAAACTATAGAATTGGATGATAATAATGAGTCAGTATAGGTTCATTGTAACAAATGTATCATTCTGGTGAGGGATGTTGATAATGCAGGAGACTGTGCATGTGTTGTCATAGGGAGTGTGTGAGAAATCTCTGCACTTTCTGCTTGATATTGCAATGAGCCAAAAAAATGCTCTGAAAACGAAAATCCATTTTTTAAAATCTCAATTTCTTTGACCTATTTTTATACTTAAGTATCAATAGCTTTTTGGAGGAATAATAGATATACAGAAAATTGCACATATTTGTAGTGTATATTTTGGCAAGTTTTTGACATATGCACGCACCAGTGGAAACATCAACATAATCAAGATAGTGAACATTTCCATTACTCTAAAAGTTTCCTTATGCCCCTTTGAAGTCCTTCCTCCTCTCCTACCAGATCTCAGTTCCCAGATAGCCACTGTTCTGTGTTCTGTCACCATAGACAATTTGGCCTTTTCTTTTCTTTTTTCAAATATTTTTTAAATGTTTTATTTATTTTTGATACAGAGAGAGACAGAGCATGAGAGGGGGAGGGGCAGAGAGAGAAGGAGACACAGAACCGGAAGCAGACTCCAGGCTCTGAGCTGTCAGCACAGAGCCTGACATGGGGCTTGAACCCATGAATGTGAGATCTGACCTGATCCAAAGTTGGAGGCTTAACCGACTGAGCCACCCAGGTGCCCCAATTTGGCCTTTTCTAAAGTTAATATTAATGTAATTTTTTGATCTTCTTTCACTCAGCAGAATTATTTTAAGCATCTTTGTCATTGCATTTATCAATATTTTGTTTCTTTTTTATTCCTCAGTAGTATTCCATTGTATGGATGTACCAAATTTTGTTTGCCCATCTGCTTGTTGATGGAAATTTGGTTGTTTCTAGTTTCTGCAACTACAAATAAAGCTTCTATGAACATTTGAATATGAGTCTTTGTATGGACATTTCCTTTCTTTTTTTCTTGGGAAAATACCTCGGAATAAAATGGCTGAGCTAGGTGGTACCTTATGTTTAACTTTTTAATGAAGTACCGAATTGTTTCCAAAGTGTCTGTACCATTTCATGTTACCACTAGTAGCATGGTAATAGAGAGGTCCACTTCCTTTACATGCGTCCTAGCAAACACTTGGTATGGCCAATCTTTTTAACTTTAGACATTGTAATATATGGGTGGTGGTATATAAGTGGAGTTTTAATTTGCATTTCCCTATGACTAATGATGTTGAGTATCATTACATGTATTTACTTGCTATCCATGTATCTTCTTTGGTGAAGTGTCTGTTAAGATATTTTACCATTTTATGGGGCACCTGG
>NW_021870191.1:0-813 GCF_006229205.1 Suricata suricatta | reverse complement strand
CTCTCTCTCCCTGTCCCTAGACTTGCATGTGCATGCTCACACTCTCTTTCTCTTGAAATAAATAAACATTTAGAAAAACGAAAAAAGCAACAAACAAAAACCATACATACAGATATAAACAGAGACCTTAATCTTCATTTTGAAATCACTTCCATGAATCAGGTAGGATGCAAATAACAGTTATGAGAGAACAGGTGGAATAAATTACCACTAACCTGCTATGAAAATTAATCCTTTTTCTACTGTATTTCTGGGGAAGAAACGTAAGATTTGTATTTTTTCTTGAGAAATGCCTATGGAGGCTGTGGAGCAGATCATGACCCCAGCTGAGATCAAGAATTAGTGGTTTAACCGAATGAGCCCTTCAGGCACTAATGCCATGTTCAGTACCAATCTGCACTCCCAGAGAATAGGCCCTGAACCAAACAGGTGCTGGAAAGCAGAGTGGGAAATCTGCCAGAGATATTTTGCACATTCTAGCATTCATACAGAAATATAAAGTACCCAGAAGAGAAACAAAATCTGGCAAAATAAAAACAAAGCGGAAGGATTCACAGTTCCCAACTTCAACTTACTACAAAGCTACAGCAATCAGGAGTGTGTGGCACTGGCATAAAGACAGTCAGATCAGTGGGATAGAACTGAGAATCCAGAAGTAAACCCTTAGATATCTGGTCAACTAATGTTCAACAAATGTGCCAGAACAATTCAATAGGGGAAAAATCGTTTTTTCAAAAAATAGTTCTGGCAAAACTGGATATCCACACATAAAAGATTGAAGTTGGATCCCTACCTCATACCAGACACAAAAAG
>NW_021870190.1:0-813 GCF_006229205.1 Suricata suricatta | reverse complement strand
AGATGGTACTTGAATAAAGTTTGGAAAACACTGTTCTAAGGCATTTTATGGCAGTATCATACGGTATCATAAGGGAGTATCATAGTATCATAACACTGTAGTGGTTTTCAAGCTTTTCTTTTTAAGGGGTAGAACATTTTGCCAAATAAAATCTTCAAAGAGCCTCAGAATTTGAAATAAATGAAAATTGAGATTTTGTGACTGTCAAGCATCTTTGTCCTCTAGTACCTTGCTTCTTCTGTTCTCTCACCTCTTATATAACAGATGTATCAAACATTTTTCAAATTCATGAGTGAGTCCATTCTTAGGGTGAGGCCTAATTGTGCATCTTTAAAAATGAACAAGATGGTCATCTGGATGGCTTAGATGGTTGAGCGTCCAACTCTTGATTTTTTTTTTTTATATTTTATTGTCAAATTGTTTTCCATACAACACCCAGTGCTCTTCCCCTTAAGTGCCCTCCACCATCACTACCACCTCTTTTCCCCCCTCCCCCTTCCCCTTCAACCCTCAGTTCATTCTCAGCATTCAATAGTCTCTCAAGTTTTGCATCCCTCTCTCTTCCCAACTCTCTCTCCCTCCTCTGCTCCCCCTGGTTCTCCATTAGGTCTCTCTTGTTTTCCTGCTAGACCTATGAGTGCAAACATATGGTTTCTGTCTTTCTCTGCCTGGCTTACTTCACTCAGCATGACACCCTCAAGACTGATCCCATTCACGATTGCACGAAAAACCATCAAATACCTAGGAATAAACCTAACCAAGGATGTAAAAGACCTATATGATGAAAACTATAGAAAACTTATGAAAGAGATC
>NW_021870189.1:0-813 GCF_006229205.1 Suricata suricatta | reverse complement strand
CCCTCCCCGGGGCCTTTGCACTGGCTGGCCCCTCTGGTCCGGGAACGCCTTTGTCCTCTTTGCCTTCAGGGTCTTATTTCCACATCTCCTGGCTGCAGACTCCTTGGTGTGGTGCATGCTGGGGCACGTGGCCTGAGTTCCTTGTTAGGAATGGCCAGCTTGGCCCCCTGCGGCTCTCTTTGAGGACTTCGCCACCCTGGGCCACACCTCCTCCCAGGGGCAGCCTGATCCCAGGACTGATCCACACGGGGTCTAAAGGCCTGAGTGGAGGCAATCCTGAAGGCTTGTCCATCTCCAGAGGTCCAGGTGGGGCCAGCTGCTGTCTTCGTGGGGCCCCATCACGGCTCACCTTCTACCTCGACCCAGTCCTGCCTTTCCCCCTCATTCCCCACATGCTGATCCCGGCTGCCGTCCCTAACGAACGGTCTGTGCCCTAACCTCAGACCAGTCTGCTTCCCAGGGAGCTTGGGCATGAGTCACTGGCCTGCAAGCTCACAGTGCCTCCTCAAACGCGCGCACTAACCCCTTCCCGCTCAGGTTTACTTCCGCATCCTGTTCATCGTGTGTCCTCCCGCTGGAATGTAAGCCCCGTGAGGACAGGAGTGTGTCTTGCTTTGTTTTACTTTTTTTTTTAAATTTTAAAAATCTTTATTTATTTTTGAGAGAGAGGGACAGAGCATGAGCAGGGGAAGGTCAGAGAGAGAGACAGAATCCGAAGACAGGCTCCAGGCTCTGAGCCGTCAGCACAGAGCCCGATGCGGGGCTCGAACCCACGAATTGTGAGATCCTGACCTGAGCTGAAGACGGATGCTC
>NW_021870188.1:0-813 GCF_006229205.1 Suricata suricatta | reverse complement strand
TGCTAATAGCATACTGTCTCGATGATTCCAGCTGCATAGTAGAGGCTAAAGTCTGGGATTGTGATGCCTCCCATTTTTGTTTTCTTCTTTAATATTACTTTGGCTCTTTGGGGTCTTTTGTGGTACCATACAAATTTTAGGACTGTTTGTTCTAGCTTAGAGAAGAATGCTGGTGCAGTTTTGATTGGAATCGCATTGATAGTGTTGATCGTTTTTGGTAGTATTAACATTTTAACAATATTTAATCTTCCAATCCATGAATAGAGTGCTTTTCCATTTTATTCTTTGTCAATTTCCTTCATAAGTTTTCTATAGTTTTCAACACACAGAACTTTTACATCATTGGTTACATTTATTCCCAGGTATTTTATGGTTTTTTGTCCAATTGTGAATGGGATCAGCTTTTTTATTTCTCTTTCTTTTGTTTCATTATTGGTGTATATAAATGCAACTGATATGTGTACATTGATTTTTTACCTCGTGACTTTACTGACTTCATGTATCAGTTCTAGCATATTTTTGTTAGACTCTGTCAAGATACCTATGTATAGTATTATGTTATCTGCGAAAAGTGAATATTTGACCTTATCTCTGCCAATCTGATTGCTGATGCTAGGACCTCCAGCACTATGTTAAACAGCAGTGGTGAGAGTTGACATCCCTGTCATGTTCCTGATTTCAGGGAGAAGGCTCTCAGTTTTTCCCCATTGAGGATGATATTGGCTGTTGGCTTCTTATAAATGGCTTTTATGATGTTTAAGTAAGTTCCTTCTATCCCGACTTTCTTGGTTTTTATTAAGAAAGGATGCTGCA
>NW_021870187.1:0-813 GCF_006229205.1 Suricata suricatta | reverse complement strand
TGTTCGATTCCATTGATCTATGTGACTAACGTTAGGCCAATACCATACTGTTTGGAGTATTACATCTTTGTAATATACCTTGAAATCTGAAATTGTGTTGCCTCCAGTATTTTCTTTTCAATGATGCCTCGGCCATTTTAGGTCTTTTGTGGTCCTATACAACTTTTCGGATTTTTTTCCTAGCGATGTGAAAAATGGTGTTGGTATTTCCACAGGAATTGCATTATATCTGTAGATTTCTTTGGGTGATATAGACATTGTAAGAGTATGTATTGCTCAAATCTATGAGCATGGAACGTCTTTCTATTTCATGCGTCATTTTTCATTTCTTTCATCAGTGTTTTAGGGTTTGGTGAGGACATGTCTTTCAAATTTGGTCCCTCTTCAAATATTTTTTATTCTATTTTTTATTTATTTTGGAGAGAGAGAGAGACAGAGACAGAGACAGAGACAGGAATAGAGAGAGAGAGAGAGAGAGAGCGAACATGTGCAAGGGAGGGTCAGAGAGAGAGGGAGATACAGAATCTGAAGCAGTCTCCAGGCTCTGAGTTAGCTGTCAGATCAGAGCCTGACGCTGGGCTTGAACCCACGAACTGTGAGATCATGACTTGAGAGTAAGCTGGTCACTCAACTGACTGAGCCACCCAGGCGCCCCTGGTCCTGTTTTTAAAAAGCTAGTGATCTATTTTGCCCTCACCTCTCCTAAACTGTGGAATATGCAATAAAGACCTAGTCTTAATTCCCATAACCAAGTGTGACAGGCAGGAATTCTCTGAAATATGTGAACATTAAATGTATAAAAGTTACCACAAT
>NW_021870186.1:0-813 GCF_006229205.1 Suricata suricatta | reverse complement strand
CTGTCTCTTTGATTTAAGTGGTCTATCCTTCCAGATGAGGGACTGAAGCAATTTATGGAAAATATAAAGTATTTTTGAATAGCCAGAACTACATTCACTAATTTCGTAAAAATACATATTTCACAAATCCAACAATTTAAGAGATTTTCTTTCTGTATTTCCACTGCCTGAGAAGCTGTGTTCCTTTATGAACCATTTTTTGCCCTTCATCACATGGTAAACCTTAAATGAACCTACTAATGTTCCTATAGGAACTGAAATCAATATGGCTTTCTTTTGATTAGAACAGCATGATTAAATAAATATTGGTGGCTTTAAAACGTTGGCTATGCCTGGATATTGGTAAACTTAATATACGTTAAAATTGCCCTCCTCAATTAGGATATTTAGAAAATTTTCTTATCAATTGTTATTTTTCTAAGCAGGTTCAGCATAATATTTGGCACATCCTAAAGGTTTTCTTCATACTTTTAATTAAGTGCAAAGTTATAATTTACATTAATCAAAACAGTTTCTTAATTAATAAAGCGATTCTATATCTTTGTAGATATTTTTACATTCATCTCAACTTTTAATTGGTTGTCCCCCTGCTGTGTAAAATTTTTTCTACCTGGTCTGCAGCTACCAGAGGAATACCTCTTCCTTCTGAGTAAACTTTAGTTAATATTTCTAGTGTAAAGACTTCACATGTATTTTTATAACTTTTGGTGTAAGCTGAGTCTAATTCAAGTTCCTGAGTAACTTCAAATTTCTTTAGCACAAGATAGTAACCTGTGGATACCATTAGAATGGTGTTTTGCTTTTTTTTTTTTT
>NW_021870185.1:0-813 GCF_006229205.1 Suricata suricatta | reverse complement strand
GCCACCCAGCAGGCTACCAAGAGCAGCTGCTGCTGTTGAAAATACATCCTCCTGAACCACATCCTGGTAGAAAAAGAAAATCACAGACCCAACATGACGTCATAAACGGAGTTCCCACGCTGGTGCTTCATACCCAGTTGAATGAATTTTAACCACCCTAGAAATGTAGCCTTCCCCAGTCATCGCTAGTAAGTGTTTCTTTTCAGAGAGCAATGAGTCTGTCACCTGGGTCCTCTCCAGCCCCCATAGACAGATGAGGTCATGTGCATGATACTTACTCTTACTTACCCTTACTCTTCCCCCAAGAAAGAGGTCTGACTCCTGGAATAATCCTTCACATTTGCTACAAACTCCCCAGCCCCACCCTCCCTCCATAAAAACCTTCCATTTGTACAACTTCTCCAAGTGCCTGCCCGTCTACGTGCTAGATGGGGTGATGTGTGATTCATGGATCATTTAATAAAGCAATTATTGCTGGAATCTATGAGGTTACATTTTCTTATTTAGCAGTTCTGAAGTTTGCCTCTGGATGATTAAAGATACATATCTAAAAAAAAAGGTTAGAGGAAGAGATTATTCATTATATCTTAAACACCTGGACACGCAGCTTCTTCTCATACATTTTAGAACCAGTATTAGAGAACATGT
Organism: Suricata suricatta; assembly: GCF_006229205.1. Taxonomy (NCBI): domain Eukaryota; kingdom Metazoa; phylum Chordata; class Mammalia; order Carnivora; family Herpestidae; genus Suricata; species Suricata suricatta. The sequence goes on along the minus strand of NW_021870185.1, from coordinate 165 downwards.
TTACCATACAAATAGCAAAAGTTGAGTAAGTCATGAAGAAATGAATGAATAATAGAATGTATGTATATATTAATAAATGAATGACTAAATGAACGAATGAACAAATGGATACATTGTGTTGGGAAGAAATCCATGGAAAAGTTCCTGCATTTTGAGTAGTTAATG
>NW_021870184.1:0-814 GCF_006229205.1 Suricata suricatta | reverse complement strand
TTCATTGCCTGGGCAGCGCTGCGTACTCACTGTGCGCCGGGACTGAGCCTGTGTACTCACTGTGCGCTGGGACTAAACCCAAGTACCTATTGTGCCCCGGGACTGTGCCTGAGCACCCACTATGCACCAGGACTGAACCCAAGTACCCACTGTGCCCTGGGACTGAGCCTGAGCACCCACTGTGCGCCGGGACTAAACCTAAGTACCCACTGTGCCCCGGGACTGAGCCTGAGCACCCACTGTGCCCCAGAACTGAACTCAAGTACCCACTGTGTGCCAGTACTAAACCCAAGTACCCACTGTGCCCCGGGACTGAGCCTGAGCACCCACTGTGCCCCAGAACTGAACCCAAGTACCCACTGTGCCCCAGGACTGAGCCCGAGCACCCACTGTGAGCCGGGACTAAACCCAAGTACCCACTGTGCCCTGGGACTGTGCCCGAGGACCCACTATGCGCCAGGAGTGAACCCAAGTACCCACTGTGCCCTGGGACTGAGCCTGAGCACCCACTGTGCGCTGGGACTGAACCCAAGTACCCACTGTGCCCCGGCACTGAGCCTGAGCACCCACTGTGCGCCGGGACTAAACCCAAGTACCCACTGTGCCCTGGGACTGTGCCCAATGACCCACTGTGCCAGGACTGAACCCAAGTACCCACTGTGCCCCGGCACTGAGCCTGAACACCCACTGTGCCTCGGCACTGAGCCTGAGCACCTACTATGCGCCAGAACTGAACCCAAGTACCCACTGTGCCCCAGGACTGAGCCTGAGCACCCACTGTGCACCAGAACTGAACCCAAGTACCCACTGTGCC
>NW_021870183.1:0-814 GCF_006229205.1 Suricata suricatta | reverse complement strand
GTGCAGACATCGGGAGCCCAGCTGCGACTGTGACCTCCCAGCGTTGGATCTCTCACTGTCCCTGTCCTAGGGACCCTCTTAAGGCTCTCTTTATTTTTTAAGATTTATTATTTTTGAGAGAGAGAGAAAGAGAGAGAGTAGGTAGGAAATAGGTAGAGGAGGACAGAGGATCTGAAGCAAGCTCCACACTGTCAGCACAGAGCCCAATGTAGGGCTCGAAGGAACTCACTAACCATGAGATCTAAACCCGAGCCAACAACAAGAGTCAGACGCTAAAAGGTTCCCCTTTCTTGGTACTTAAAAGATTTTTATTTTAAGTGAGCTAAGCCAGCCAGGCTCCCCCTCTGTATTAATAACACCATGGGGCGCCTGAGTGACACAGTCAGTTAAGCCTCCAACTCTTGATTTTGGCTCAGGTCGTGATCCCAGGGTTTGTGACTTCGAGCCCCACGTGGGCTCTGGGCTGACATGCGGAGACTGCTTGGGATTCTGTCTCTCCCTCTCTTTCTGGCCCTCTCTGGCTGTCTCTCTTAAAATAAATAAATAAACTTAAAAAAATTTTTAATACCAAAAAAAAAAAAAAAAAGAGTAGCCTTGTTTTCTCCAGAAGGGACAGGGTGTGATAAGAGCCAGCTGCAAAGGAGGGTCGCCTTAATGACAACTGCCCACGGCTTCCTGCACGTAGATAATTGATGCCCAAGGGTCTGTTCAAAGAGTTAAACATAGAAATGCCACATGACCCAGCTGTCTACACTCCTGATACACACTCCAGAAGAATTAAAAGCAGGGACCAGGACAGATACCTGCATCCTCG
>NW_021870182.1:0-814 GCF_006229205.1 Suricata suricatta | reverse complement strand
GGACAAGCAGGCCTCAGTCATCAGCCGGGGTGCCACGCTCATACTCCAGGTTTGCTGACAGGTCCCCCTGATCCTGCAGCCTGATTTCAGAAACTTGTTCTTGGCTTTCGCTTTTCTCAGGGTAATGAGCTTCAGCCTCATGCTTGCTAACACTAACAAATGAGGCCAATTGCAGCTCAGCTGTGCATCACCTTTCAATAGTGGGTTGACAAGGAGAACAATGGATTTGTTTGCGGCTGTAGAGTCTTCAGGGAGGATCTGTCATCATTGTGGTGAGTGTCAAAGGGGTTTCAGGCTTCCTGAGACTGTCAGAATACAACAGAGAAGGAAGGCGAGTTGGAACCTGCTGACATTTCTTGGGTGAAACTCACAGCCTCCTTTTCCTCTTCTGAGTTTCAACAGGAATGAACTTTGTTCCAGTCAAAGAGGGTTTTAATTATAACAATTGCACACTGCCAGTTAGTGGGGTTTTTTTTTCCTAAAGGGTAGTTACCCTATACAGCACATATACATTCATGGCTCAATGATGGAGGAAGGGTAGCTGCCTTCTATATACAGAACTATATAGTTATGCCTAAATAGAGCAAGTGTTCTCACCTTCATGCATCTGTTGATATTTTCTGGGCTAAGGATGGTTTTGTGCCTCTTGGAAGATTCATTCTGGCCATTTGGAAGGCAGTACGCAGAATGGCCTGCCTACTACCAAGCCTCTGGTGAAGCTGCCCTTCTGTGAGCCAGATGACCAGTTGGAAGGGCCGGCAGGGGTCTCCATTAGTAGGAAATTTGCCCTGAAGCTCTGGACATAACCCACAGA
>NW_021870181.1:0-1655 GCF_006229205.1 Suricata suricatta | reverse complement strand
TCATAAATGATTAAAAAAACAATCTTAGTAGGAACTAAACTGGTGTAAACCCTGTTTTTGGCCTCCCGAAGGCAGAGCACACATTGTAGCTCTGTCTGAGATGATAACTATACAAACTGTGTATGAACTAGTAGAAGGCAGGCCAGTGGATTTTTGCAAATTGTAGTATGTCCCCTCTGACATGAGACACGAGATCCATTTCCTTGCAGTGCTGTGATGGGATGGTAGAAGGAAGCTTTGTTTCATGGAGATGTGAGTTTCCTGCTGTCCTCATAGGAAGGGATGCATGTTTTCCCTCAATCCCAGGCTTGGATTGGAGGAATGTGGAGACCAGATTGATAGCTTCACTGCCAACATAGCCTCTGATCACCTAGTATGCTACAAAATTGTTTCTGTATTTCTCTGCTTTCATGTGATAGTTCAGAGAACCGTGTCTGCTTCCCACTTTTCACATCCGTAGCTTCCATGGACACAGCAGTTCAGCAGAGTTACAGCCAGAATTAGAGAAATCATCAGAAGCTGATTTGAAAATAAAATCTATGAGCATTTGAAAGGAAAACTTTCAAGGGCCCATGTAATAAATCCGTAGGGAATTTAAGAGAGATGAGCTGTACCTAATTGCATCTGACGTGACTAAAACACACAGACCTCTGTGAAGAGTGTGAGGGCAGATCCCCCAAATCCTCTGCTCAGCACTATTCGAGGTTCAAAATAGTTTATGCATTTAGCTAATCTAGAGCTATGTGGTAAAACATCCCTCAGCTGCATTCAGCCGCCCTCCAATGACCTATGATGAGGAGCCAAAATAATTAAGTTGTATTTTCAGAGATTTTAAAAGACAAACAAAAGAACTGATGGAACCATCTGACTGGAGCCTTGGGCTGCCATGCATTATTTTATGTCTAAATGTGGCCTCAGAAAACAACTTCCACCATAGCGGGGAACAGTTCTCTGGGTCAGAGTGGCCTCTTGTTGATGGGAACTACTGCCTCCCAGTGTGGGCAGCTGAAATCACAGTGCCCTTGTCCCTGCCTGGGTGGTCCTGGATGGTGGAAAGCTGTGTGACTCCTCAGGACCTTTGTCACAAACCTGTGTATTGCCCATGTGTGCTCTTGCAAGCAAATCCACCAGCTAGGGCCTAGATGACCAGCCCTGGCCAAGGAAGCAATACACACTGCTTCTAATAATTCTTTATCAAGAATGTGAGGATGCTGCAATGGAAACAAAAATATTAACCCAGGTGAAGGCCTTGTCAGTGGAATCTTCTCCTACTTCCTTCCTCCTGGGATTGTGGGTCCTTAGGCTTTAGAACCAGTCAGCCATGGTGCTTTATAAATTCTCTTTTCATGGGCTTGACCACACTAGATATCGAGCACTGTGACTCTAACCTCTGAGTTCTGAGCTCTAAACCCTACCACCTCTATTGGCTTAAAGCTCAGGAACTCAACTAGAACAAGCCTTGGTCTCTAGGTAAGAAACAAAAGTAAAGGCTGCTAAATCTTCTCACTGACAAGATATTTAACCTGCCTGTGCTGCAGTATCATCACTTATAAAATGAGACTCACTGTTCTTATCTCAGAGGTTTATTGCTGGGAATTGGATGAGGTAATCCACAAATTCCCTGGCCTGGCATCCCACACACGTCCCCTTCAGGA
>NW_021870180.1:0-814 GCF_006229205.1 Suricata suricatta | reverse complement strand
TGTATGAGATGCTTCCTCTTATTATCACAGATCAACAACTTAATCTTAGAACCGTTCGTTTCTCCCTTTCCAGCCAGCCAGGACACAGTGAAGGTCTCATTTAAATGAATGAATGAATGGACAAAATACGATTCTAGATCATTAGAGCCAAAGAAAAGAGAGAGAAAAGTTATTCCACTTCATTCTCAATTCTCTTCTTCAGGTCTCATTTTATGAATTTGAACAAGGATGCCAACACAACATCTGAAAGCCAGAGAATTATGCTGAAACATGTTATTCCAAATTATTTTTTGTGTGTGCAAAGGCATAGATATTCTATTTCCCATGTGTTTTTTACATACTCCTCTTTAAATATGAAGCACTCGTCTGCAAAATTCTCAGGTTCTATCTGCCCATCATTAAAAGCAAGAACACCTGCAATACCCTCCCAAGGTGGACGTAACTGTTTTCTAAATTTTCTAAATTTTTTGTGTTGTATTGGTTAAATTTTGTAAAAATAATACTGCATAACAAACTTCTCAAATACTCAGTAAGTTAAAACAATAATCATTTATTATTGCTAATGTGTTTATTGGTAGTTTGGCCTTCAGCTGCAGTAGATAGCATTTTTCTTACTTCAGGTGTACAGGTCAGCACACATGGCTCTTCATTTCCTCCTTCTGGGACTGTTGGATTAACTATTGCATGTACTCCTCGTGATGATGACTGAATTGCCATTTAAATGTGGTTGTAAATGTGGCATAAAGGGACAAGTAGAAACATAAAAGACCTATTAAAGCGTTTTCTCAGAATTGTCACACTGTCATTTCTGGCC
>NW_021870179.1:0-814 GCF_006229205.1 Suricata suricatta | reverse complement strand
TTTTGAGATGTGTTTTGGAATATAACAACTCTGCCCCCAGGAATGATCATCTGAAACCATTTCATTTCGTTGTTTGCACGTTAAGTTTTCATTGCCACCCGCTTGAAGGGAACCCCAGAGAACTGGGACCTCATCATCCTAGGTCACCACCGCAGCCTCAGCCACGACACATACACCACACAGGAAGGGATGCGTGTCCTTCTGTCAGCTGTTCGTCAGGTATCATGAACTAGAAGCGGATGCAGAGCAGGGTGGGTCTTGAAACCACAAGGTGAGAGGAGAACACAGCTCTACAAACTTACCTTTGCTTCTTTTGCAGCTTGACCAGGTGGGTGGACACGGTAGGTGGCTCACTTAGCATCTTTCCTAACTCCTTCTGAAGCTTTTCCTTCACGGGAAAGCCTGGGCAGCCAAAAAGGACATCTCTCAGTTGCCTTTGCACCTAGGGTTCTGCCAGTCCTACACACCCTCATAGACGTGACTTTGGTCCTGTTAAGTGGTCACTAATGGCACAGGATGCATCCTTTTGCAGGTGCAGGTTAGCAGGCCAGCAGCACGGCTCTGCAAATAACAGTTGGGGTTGGCATCACGGGCTGTGGCCACAGCAGTCACACAGGGCCCCACGCTTGCCAGGGCTCTGTACTGGGTTTCCTGCTCTGTTACCTCGGTCATTCTTAGTAATTTTGAACATGGGGCCTGCATTTTCATTCTGCACGGGGCCATACAAATCACACAGCCAGTTCTGCCCACAATTCTAGGAGCGGCCTCCTCTTCTCCTGGGGATGTGCTTCCAGAGCCAGCAGGTGTGGCCACG
>NW_021870178.1:0-814 GCF_006229205.1 Suricata suricatta | reverse complement strand
TTTTCACTACTATTCCTTTATATAGGTTTCGAAATGCCATTATAAGATCTCCAGTTTTGCTCTTCAGACTGCCTTGATGTTTCTTAGACATTTGTATTTTATTTTATTTTTAAATGTTTCTTATTTTTTTATTTTTGAGAGAATCAGAGTATGAGAGGGAGAGGGGCATAGAGAGATAGAGAGAGAGAGAGGGAGAGGGAATCAAAAGCAGGCTCCAGGTTCTGAGCTGTCACTACAGAGTCCAACACAGGGCTTGAACTTGTTAACCACAAGATCATGACCTGAGTCGAAGGCGGACCCCAAAATGACTGAGTCACCCAGAAGCCCCTGGATATTTGTATTTTAAGTGTGAGGATCAGCTTGCCAGTTTATTTATTTTTTATCTTTATTGAGGAATAATGGTATAATGTAAATATTTAAAGTGTGCAAAGTGGTGATTTGATATGCATATACATTATGGAGTGATTTGATCTTGATGATCAAAATAATTAACCTAAACATAGGGTCATATGGTTAAGTTTTTTTAATGTTTGTTTTTGTTTTATCTTTTTTTAAGTAGGCTACATGCCCAGCATGAAGCCCAACACTGGGCTTGAACTCATGACCCTGAGACCTAGATCTGAGCTGAGATCAAGAGTCAGAGGCTTAACTGACTGAGCCAGCCTGTCCTTTTAATTTTTTTTTAATTTGTGGTTACAATGCTTAATATATATTCTCAGCAGCTTTCTTTTTTTATGCTTTTTATTTATTTTTGAGAGACAGAGAAAGACAAAGTGAGCAGGGGAAGGTCAGAGAGAGAGGGAGACACAGAATC
>NW_021870177.1:0-814 GCF_006229205.1 Suricata suricatta | reverse complement strand
CATAAATGAAACAAGTATCGTAGAAACCAACACACAAAATTTGGCCAAGGTACGGGAATCCCTTAAGACCCAATACCCAACCTCCAAACAATTCTCCCACTGGTGGCAATCCCCCATAATGACCTGGTTGATCCCTATATTAACACCATACTAGTTGTGTGTTTGCTACTCATCCTTGCTCCTTGTGTTCTGAGATTCATCAAAGGCTGCATCCAGGAGATCTCTAGAGTGGCAGTGAACCAAATGCTCCTGCACCCCTATTCCCACCTGCCTGTCACCAACCCTTACTATAACGACGCCACCTCTTTGTCAGCAGGATGTAGCTAGACATGAGTCCTCGCCCTCTGACACCAAAAAGGTCAGAATAACAGGTTTGGCAGGCTCGGGGAGAGGAGCACCCAGCTGCCGGCTGCCGGCTGAGGCTGGAAACACGTCATTTGCCCTGGCAATCCTCTGCTGGCTCTTTGGAAGCACGTCATCTGCTCTGGCCATATCTCTTCACCTTAGAAGGGGTTCTCCATCCCAAGAAACACATCAGAGGCTGCTGACCCATAAAAAGCCTAGTCCTTTGTTCTCTTGCGCAACTTCCCAGGTCCATTCTGTCCAGAACATGGAATCTCACCGAGAGCTCTCTAATAAAGGGTGCTCTGTTCTCTTTTCCCAGTTTCTTGACAGTGTAACTTTTTACTACACCGATTTTATCCTTACAAAAACTATAGAAATCCTATGAAGGAAACTGAAGAAGACACAAAGAAATGAAAAACATTCCATGCTCATGGGTCAGATGAATAAATTTTGTTCAAATGCCAAACTT
>NW_021870176.1:0-814 GCF_006229205.1 Suricata suricatta | reverse complement strand
GCAGTGTGCTTGTGGTAAAGTCTCTTCCGAAGTTCTGTGGAGGGTTAATGAAACTGCCTTATCCAATGAAGAAAACGGAGTTCCTTAGTCAGGTGCGTTTCTAACACAAGTCGTTTCTCAATGAGTTGTTTGGTCTTTCAGTTTGAGTGTTGCCAAGTTTTATTGGACGAGGAGGAAACGCAGCCACCCAAGGCACGACACGTAGATGTGGTGAACTCTAGGGCATATGTGACCCTTAGGGGTCCCTGCCCCCGGCCCCCTCGTCTCCTGGTCTTCCCCCTTCCCCCTTGCCGCCACCTACAGGGGGGCCTCTGGGAACCTCTTGTTTGGTTTCCTGCTGTCTGTGACCCTCTCTGCTGTCCTCCTACCATTTTGCTAAGTCCTTCGATGAAGTCTGTGCAGTTTTCAGTCAACCAGTAGATATTTGTCAGGACCCAACCATGCAGCCCAACGCTTGCGGTCTGTGAGTCCTGACAGCGGGGCTCTGCACCTGGACCGCTGCCCCCGTGGGTGCCCTGAGTAGGCAGGCCGGGAGTCCCCGGGGCCTTCTGCGAGGATCGCAGCATGGCGTCTGAAGCCGCCCACGGGGGCTGGGCCTCCGCCATTTCCTGGCTAGATTCCTCACCGAAGACATGGTGTCTTAACTGAAAATGGGGAGAATGAATAGTAAGACTGTTCACTGGACAATTGCCTTCTTAACCTTTTTTAATAGTAGAATGCATACTGTTTATTTTTGAAGCAGTAATACAAGTAATGGAAACATGGATGGCTGACCTTGACATTATTGTTCTAGGTCTGATGGCAAACTGTGCAA
>NW_021870175.1:0-814 GCF_006229205.1 Suricata suricatta | reverse complement strand
GAGATACATATGAGCAACCAAGTAGAGTTTTTTCTTTTTTAGAAAGGTATAATGATACTTCAGTCTTTAAATGTACATTTTTTTTTCTGAATCAACTGAGATTTTGACACTTAAAGAGATAATTGAATCAGCAGAGAATTAGAGTAAAGGCAAAACTAGGTTATATCTTCATCCAGGGATGATATATTGATTTTAACAGAATAGAAACTCTAATGGATTTTAGCCAATTGCGTGGGAAAGCTGTGATGGGAAGGCTTTTCAGGCTGGGTCTGGACTTGATGGGAAAAGGTGTACTGACTGACTAGTAATGTCTGTCATAAATGAAGAGAGGAGGTATGGTAATATACTTATTACATAGTGACACATTTTCTATCTCTATCTTACTCTGATTTGGTTCCATCTTTAGCCATTAAATTTTTGAGGATCTATTTTGTATGCCACTGTGTTGGTTGCCATTAGTGAACACAAATATAAAAAAGCATGTGGGGGGGGTCTCTACTCTCCCCCAAATGGTCATATAATAAGAAAGAATTAAGATTGATGCAATTTGAGGCAGAATCACTGAAGTGTCATGAAGAAGCAAAAATAGAGAATTCTCTTTTTTATGTTTATTTATTTTTGAGAGAGAGAGAGAGAAAGTGGGGGAGGGCACAGAAGGAGGGAGACACAGAATCTGAAGCAAGCTCCAGGCTCTGAGCTGTCAGCACAGAGCCCAGTGCAGGGCTTAAACTCACGAACTGAACCGTGAGATCATGACCTGACCCGAAGTTGGACACTCAACCAACTGAGCCACCCAGGTGCCCCCAAAATAGAG
>NW_021870174.1:0-814 GCF_006229205.1 Suricata suricatta | reverse complement strand
GGCCCTTTAAGACCCCCCTGGTATTAACCTCATGTCTAACACAATTTATAATCAGTTCAAAAAAAAATTTCTGCCTAAAACTTCTCACTGCATTATATTGTATTACTGTAAGAACATGAATAGCAAAGGTGCTTGAACCAACAATTTCCTCATCACGTGAGAGCTAAAGAAAAGAAGACAAAAATAAATAAGCTGATGACTCTTGCACAGTACACAGACTCACTCAAAAAGCACATCCCTCATCATCTATGCACATGATATGGTTCCAAATGAGCTGTCAGGACCACTTCTAAGTCATTAAAACCTAGAATGTTACTTCTTTGAATACCCAAATTCATTCTGTATTCTGATAAATAATGTGGTATAATTACAAAGAATACATAGATAACCAATATCCACAGGACTTAAGAGCACCAGATGCCAAAATTATACTGAAACAATTTCATAATCCACAATCCATGTTAGAGACCCGTGATTTCTGAGTCAGTTCATTATTGATGTTATTTGCATGACTAAATAAAGATTTCTGTCTGGCAACATTTTATTGTATATAGTTTAAAAAAATTTTTTAAACAAACTTGCCCAGAATTTTGTATGGAAATGTTTGAGTTAATTCCATAGCCATTTTCCTGTCTAAATTTAACATTTTAATCATTAATTTATTTTTGCTTTATTCCTTTGTTTAATATGTTCAAACTTGATCATTTTGAATTAATTTTTAGAGTAACTAAAATTATTTTTCCTTTCTATAAGAATCAGCATGGCCAGGAAGGGGTGGTATAAGAAAACTTAGCAGATTAATTGGGACAAGTGA
>NW_021870173.1:0-814 GCF_006229205.1 Suricata suricatta | reverse complement strand
CTGTTTCTATTATTTTCTGTTGTGATCTCATACTTCAGTCTAATTTAAGACTGTTGTCCTCCAGAGGCTTCAGCTATTCTCCACAGGAAATCTAGTTAGTTCATCAATGACTCTCTAAACACTCGTGAGCACCAAACTGAAATGCTGATTTGGAGAGATTAATGAGAGATGGCAAGGCATTTTCCAGAAGTTGTAACACACTGAAGATTTGATTAAAGCATGTCCCACTTGACTCAATTAAAATGTTCTTGGCTATCTCCTTGCCTTGGCTTCCACCTTAGTAAGCATAAACTCAAAATAATGGGAATTAAAAAGGTAAAACTTTCCCTTAAGACAAGCTTTTATCACCCAGTTGACCAATAAAACAGATGTCTCACTAATAAAATAGACTGACAACGGTGAGCAAATATGTTTTTTATAGAAATTTTTGTTAGAGTATATTGAGAAAACGATACAGATTTCTAGCTCTAGAGTAGTATTCAGGAGACTTAGCTTCTAGATCTAATACCCTAACTCATTCTGAGCTCTTGAGTAGAAAGAACAGTTTCAACATTGAACAGATGTTCACTGCTCATCTTCCTGGTGAGACATGTCCCATCTCTTATCATAACTATCATCTTGGAAAGACCAATCTTCCTCTGAGTCTTGTTTCTGGACTTATAAAAGGAGGGTGCCACAGACTACTTCATTTGACTGATAATTAAATAAAGCTTAGCTGTGATTCACATGTATTACCTGAACATGTATTACTTGAATATTTAAAAAGAAAAAATTCTGTAGTTGTGGCATACAGTCCCCATTTGGGGGTTTCTGG
>NW_021870172.1:0-814 GCF_006229205.1 Suricata suricatta | reverse complement strand
AATGACTGTTAATATTACAACAACAATGAATTTTAATCCAAATAATTCAGTAAGAATAGATAGTAGACCTTCCCTTTGGAAGCAAGAGAGGAAAAGTGAGAATCAGACCAGATGCAGCAAAAGATTTAAAAGTATGGAAAGTGAAGATAAAGCATATGGAGAGCTTTTCTATCTCCACAGAATACGACATTTTTGTTTTACAGCTACAAAGGTAGTGAGCTTGTATTGCATAACTTATGAAGAACTATGTTTCATGATCTTTCATAGCACATACTATGAAAGATACTTCCCAGGAAATGTTCTAACAAAATCATCCATTAATAGGCTGATGAAGCAAGCATAATCTATAGCGTTGTTGCTCAAAGTGTATGTACAGATCACCTGCTTAGACACATCCACATAGTTTGTTTAAAATGCAAATGTGCCAACTAGGAACATTCCCATTGAATTAGAATCTCTAGAGCTGTATCCTGGAAATGTGCATTTTAACAGGAATTCCAGCTGATTTTAAAATTAAGCAAAGTTTGACAACGAAATGACCAATAAGTAAATCTAAATGAGATATTTTTAAATAACAGATGATTTCCTGCCTGGGCCTTTCCTCTAAGAATTTATGTGCCAACATCAACATACTTTTAAATATAGTGATCACTTCGCCCTGAACCATAGAAATTATATTATTTTCTGTCATTTAAAAGATGAAGTCTAGATAAGCTGCTATATAACGATTGCCACTTCAGATAGCTGTGAAATTAGGTGATTAACTAGTTGTTACTTAACCTTCTAATTTCTGTATAAGTCTAATTACATGAAA
>NW_021870171.1:0-814 GCF_006229205.1 Suricata suricatta | reverse complement strand
CCTGGCTAAGCTGTGTTCAAACTTGATTCCAAATCATCTCACACCTTCCAGGAATGACCAGCAAACCTGTACAGTGGCTTACGGAAACTTCCATAAGGTGCTGATTTCCCTGAGGGTTACAGAAGGGGCTTACATTTGAGTAGACAGTGAGTAGGACAAAAAACCCCCACAAAAAACAACAACAAAAAAGAACACTAAAATGTCATAGGTCTGCTGCCTGACTTCTTTCAGTTTATATTCCTGTACTTTAACATCAAGGCCAGTGTGTCTGAGACATTAGGTAGGTGCCCGAACCCACCTTTTATTTTAGGTGTGAAAAAACTGGGACTCCAAAAGGTTGGCTGTTTTGTGCAAGGTCACCCTGACCTCAGGCTAGCAGGCCAAGGCTCCTTCTACCCAAGTTCACTGCCAGAGGCACCAAATCAAAGCAGAGGCCTGTTCTAATGCAGGAGTGGTGGCCCAAGCACACTGCACGTTGTTTCTGATCGCTCAAAAGGTTTTCATATTTTAGAAAAATCTTCTGATGTCTTCTGTCCTAAACGATTTCAAATTAGATTAGGGGATCTATAAACACTTGACTGATGATATCCTTGGGCGGAATTTCCCCGTGTATGTCTGTAAAGCATTAGTCTTTTTTTGGTTACTGCTCCAAAAAAGACCATCTTTAGCCAAAAACTTGGGGAATCGTTTTATGCTACGTGCATGTTTAGAAACAAAAAAATCTCTCCTTAAAGAAAAAATGTTTTATTGTATTTGGCCGCAGAAATTGTTTTTGTGTGTGCAGTGTTTTTTTTCAATAACGATTCACATGTTC
>NW_021870170.1:0-1655 GCF_006229205.1 Suricata suricatta | reverse complement strand
TCTTGCAATAAAGTTTTACATAAATGTACTTAATCATATATCATTTAAAGATGAGTTTTTCAAGTGTACCAAGATATATATTCTGTGATCATTCACTCATTTTCTAAAAGGCAGTTGATTCCATAAAAAAGATAAAAATGTTAGCTTATAACATTAGCACATAAGATACACATAAAAATTAAATTATGTGTAAAAAATTCCTTTTCAAGGTGGATTTTTAGGGCAGTGAAACTGTTCTTTCTGAGTGATCCTTGATGATGGACACACGCCATGATACATTTGTCTAAACCCATAGGATGTACATGCCAATAGTGAATAGTAATGGAAACTATAGAATTGGATGATAATAATGAGTCAGTATAGGTTCATTGTAACAAATGTATCATTCTGGTGAGGGATGTTGATAATGCAGGAGACTGTGCATGTGTTGTCATAGGGAGTGTGTGAGAAATCTCTGCACTTTCTGCTTGATATTGCAATGAGCCAAAAAAATGCTCTGAAAAAGAAAATCCATTTTTTAAAATCTCAATTTCTTTGACCTATTTTTATACTTAAGTATCAATAGCTTTTTGGAGGAATAATAGATATACAGAAAATTGCACATATTTGTAGTGTATATTTTGGCAAGTTTTTGACATATGCACGCACCAGTGGAAACATCAACATAATCAAGATAGTGAACATTTCCATTACTCTAAAAGTTTCCTTATGCCCCTTTGAAGTCCTTCCTCCTCTCCTACCAGATCTCAGTTCCCAGATAGCCACTGTTCTGTGTTCTGTCACCATAGACAATTTGGCCTTTTCTTTTCTTTTTTCAAATATTTTTTAAATGTTTTATTCATTTTTGATACAGAGAGAGACAGAGCATGAGAGGGGGAGGGGCAGAGAGAGAAGGAGACACAGAACCGGAAGCAGGCTCCAGGCTCTGAGCTGTCAGCACAGAGCCTGACGTGGGGCTTGAACCCAAGAATGTGAGATCTGACCTGATCCAAAGTCGGAGGCTTAACCGACTGAGCCACCCAGGTGCCCCAATTTGGCCTTTTCTAAAGTTAATATTAATGTAATTTTTTGATCTTCTTTCACTCAGCAGAATTATTTTAAGCATCTTTGTCATTGCATTTATCAATATTTTGTTTCTTTTTTATTCCTCAGTAGTATTCCATTGTATGGATGTACCAAATTTTGTTTGCCCATCTGCTTGTTGATGGAAATTTGGTTGTTTCTAGTTTCTGCAACTACAAATAAAGCTTCTATGAACATTTGAATATGAGTCTTTGTATGGACATTTCCTTTCTTTTTTTCTTGGGAAAATACCTCGGAATAAAATGGCTGAGCTAGGTGGTACCTTATGTTTAACTTTTTAATGAAGTACTGAATTGTTTCCAAAGTGTCTGTACCATTTCATGTTACCACTAGTAGCATGGTAATAGAGAGGTCCACTTCCTTTACATGCTTCCTAGCAAACACTTGGTATGGCCAATCTTTTTAATTTTAGACATTGTAATATATGGGTGGTGGTATATAAGTGGAGTTTTAATTTGCATTTCCCTATGACTAATGATGTTGAGTATCATTACATGTATTTACTTGCTATCCATGTATCTTCTTTGGTGAAGTGTCTGTTAAGATATTTTACCATTTTATGGGGCACCTGG
>NW_021870169.1:0-814 GCF_006229205.1 Suricata suricatta | reverse complement strand
CCTTAGCCCAATACCCCGAGTCAAGCTCTTCAGTCAGTGTCTGTCCAGGGGATCCGGAGGTCAAGAGACCCAAGAAAAGGAGGCGTTACTGTGTAGGGCGACACACGGTAACAGGCCCAGTCCCTCCCCAAACGTGAAGGCCCAGGAGGTCACAGCGTTTGGGGGTGCCCAGGAGGAAAGGAAGGCCATCAGCCCCACCTGCCTGGGGCAGGCCTGGCCCAGGGCAGGGTCCTTCCTGCCTTCCAGGGGCCAGAGGGAAACCACGGCCCAGGGCCTCCCCGCCCCACAGGGCCCCCAGCCCAGCGAGTGGCTAGACCTTCTTGGGTTTTCGGCCGACTTGGTAATAGTAGTAAACACTGATGGCGACAAAAAGGAGGCGGCTGGCCAAGAGCAGCAGAGTCCCCAGCGACACGAGGCCCGTCTCGGCGAGCGTGGCGGTGACGACTGTGGAAGAAAGACCCGGAAGGGACAGGCGTCAGAGGAGGGCTGTGCCTCACCCTCAACCGACCAACAGGCACCCCGGGGCGGCTCAGTCAATCGTCTGACTCTTGGTTTCGGCTCAGGTCACGATTTCACTGTTGGTGAGTTCGAGGCCCGAGTCGGGCTCCATGCTGACAGTTCGGAGCCCACTTGGCATTCTCTGTCTCTCCCTCTCTCCCTGCCCCTCCCGCGCTCTCTCTCTAAATTAATACATAAACTTAAAAAAAAAAAAAGATGCCGTGCTGAGCTGGGAGGTCACAGACATGTCTGATGTGATGTACCCCTATGGGCCCCCCACTGGGGGCCGGGGTGAGCGTGTGTGCAGTCACCCCTG
>NW_021870168.1:0-814 GCF_006229205.1 Suricata suricatta | reverse complement strand
TAAGTAACACCAAGTAGGTAGTAATTTTGGTTTTGTTGGGCAGTGACAGACAGGTGTGTGATCTCGTTTGATTCCTCATATGATTCTAAGGAATTGTTTTTTAAACAGCTTTGCAAGGAAAAGAACTGATACTAACCTTTCTGATCATGGGAAGGGAGCCAGATAAACTTTGTGTTGAACAGGAATTGAGTTCAAAGCAGTTTAAGCTGAAAAAGGGCATTATTGGGGCAAGTCACCACCCAGAGTGGTGGTTGACTTACTATGGAGAGAGCACTGGGGACTCGGGTGGGGGAGTCTCTGCTTCTCTCGTGGCTTCTTTTCCCTGTGCACTCAGGTTCACTGTGGGGCCAGCTCACATCTTGCAGCTTCACCACCAGAAGAAAGAGTTTCTCTTTCCCCAGCTTGGATTACAACCCCCACTCCCCGACAAATCCCCAAACCCTTGACACCCACTCATGGTGGCCCGGGCATTGTGGCAGTGTAAGAAAATGGTGGCCCCCACTCAGAAAACGTCATGTCAAGGGATGGAGTGAGGAAGACAGGTTGCCCTGAAGGAATGAAGCTCAGGGCAGGTGGCCTGGGTGTGAGCACTTTGTCAGAAGTTTGTCTTTTAAAGTTATTTATTTGAGAGAGAGAGAGAGAGAGAGAGAGAGAGAGAGAAAGTGTGTGTGTGCATTCATGAGCAGGGGAGGGGCAGAGACAGAGGTAGAGAGAGAGAATCCCAAGCAGGGTTCCTGCTGTCAGTGCAGAACCCGATATGGGGCTCGATCCCACAAACCACAAGATCAGGACCTGAGCCGAAATCAAGAGTCAG
>NW_021870167.1:0-814 GCF_006229205.1 Suricata suricatta | reverse complement strand
GATTCCGTTGAGCCAATATTGAGCAGTGATTCCGTTGGTGATAGTGAAAGTTGTCCTACACCATAAGCCTCCTCTCTCTTGTCTCCCTCACACCAGCCACGGAGGTTTTCAAAGGTAAGTACAGGTCATTTGTTTATTTTTCTTTATAATTAGTATTTTCTTTATTATTTTATATTATATTACAGTGTGTAATCATTTTTAAATTAATATTTTTGGATGTAGAACAAATCATCTGAGTTTCCATTATTTCATATGGGGAAATTGTCTTTGATATGCAAGTACTTTGGATTTAAAGCATGTTTCCAGAAAGAATTTTGCTCACAAACCAAGGTTTGACTGTAAAATTTACACTTTAAGTAATTAAATAAAAATTAACTTAAATCACAAATATATAACTAATATATAATGAAATGTGCTAATATTCTGATCATAGCTCACTCATAGAATCAGCTGATAAGGAGAGAATAATTAAAGAAGATTGTAACAATTTTTGCAAAGTCTGGCAGTATGTTTACAGGACCACACAGAAATTCCTTTTACTATTGTTTTTTTCCCTACTTCTCTTCATCCCGTATCTTTTCCCAAATCCATGATTTTTCTCCTTACGTGAGAGACGTTGGAGAAATCTATAGGATTTCCTGCCAGTATCACGTATCTATCTATATTATAAAAAATCAGTCCAAGAGCATTTTCTCTACTGTATTATCTGGGCACTGAAAACCATCTCACTCTAGTTCTCACTGTTCCAAAGCCAACTGATCTACCTAACCTGACAGGACATGAGTCATTTCCGCAGTTATGTTTCTGTCCCCAC
>NW_021870166.1:0-814 GCF_006229205.1 Suricata suricatta | reverse complement strand
AAGTTCCATAGCAAAGAGAAAGCGATGCATGACTATTAAATGTCAGATAATGATGTAATGTGGCAATCTGAATGGTATTCTTGAAAAAAGACATTAGGCAAAGACTAAAGATCTGACTAATGTCCAAACTTCAGTTAATGATTATAGGTCAATATTTGTTCATTAATGAAAAATTGTGCCATGTGAAATATTAATTAATGAGGAGACTGGGTGTCAGTCACATGGAAACTCCCTAAACAATCTTCACAGTTTTTCTCCAAATCTAAAATTGCTCTAAGTTGATTAAAAACATAATCAGTAAAATTGAGTGATATGTACAACTTAATATCCTTGATGAAACTTAAACTTTTCCTTAAACTTACCCTTTTGTTTAATATTAATATATTTACAGTCTGGTTCTGTATTTCAACTATATTTTGATTTTTCTTCAACAAAACTGTTGTGGAGATCTTTCTTTATTTTCATGAATATGTTGCACAAAACTGTTTTGATATGTGTAGTGATTTAGTTCTTTTAATGATTCATTTCTAAGCCAGAAAATCAACCTATCAACAAGTAGTCCACTGTAATTAGATTTATCCATTAACTTCCGAAATGTGTTTCTTTGAAGATAAGGTTAGCAGTAAGGAACAATTGAAGTTAGATGGGTATCTAATTAACAAAAGGTATCACTAAGGGATGCGTGGGTGTCTCAGTAACTTTTGTGTCTCTTGATTTCTGCTCAGGTAATGATCTCATGGTTAGTGACATTGAGCCCCACTTTAGGCTCTTGGCTAACAGCATGGAACCTGCTTGGCGCTCGCTCGCGCGCTCT
>NW_021870165.1:0-814 GCF_006229205.1 Suricata suricatta | reverse complement strand
TTTTCACTACTATTCCTTTATATAGGTTTCGAAATGCCATTATAAGATCTCCAGTTTTGCTCTTCAGACTGCCTTGATGTTTCTTAGACATTTGTATTTTATTTTATTTTTAAATGTTTCTTATTTTTTTATTTTTGAGAGAATGAGAGTATGAGAGGGAGAGGGGCATAGAGAGATAGAGAGAGAGAGAGGGAGAGGGAATCAAAAGCAGGCTCCAGGTTCTGAGCTGTCACTACAGAGTCCAACACAGGGCTTGAACTTGTTAACCACAAGATCATGACCTGAGTCGAAGGCGGACCCCAAAATGACTGAGTCACCCAGAAGCCCCTGGATATTTGTATTTTAAGTGTGAGAATCAGCTTGCCAGTTTATTTATTTTTTATCTTTATTGAGGAATAATGGTATAATGTAAATATTTAAAGTGTGCAAAGTGGTGATTTGATATGCATATACATTATGGAGTGATTTGATCTTGATGATCAAAATAATTAACCTAAACATAGGGTCATATGGTTAAGTTTTTTTAATGTTTGTTTTTGTTTTATCTTTTTTTAAGTAGGCTACATGCCCAGCATGAAGCCCAACACTGGGCTTGAACTCATGACCCTGAGACCTAGATCTGAGCTGAGATCAAGAGCCAGAGGCTTAACTGACTGAGCCAGCCTGTCCTTTAAATTTTTTTTTAATTTGTGGTTACAATGCTTAATATATATTCTCAGCAGCTTTCTTTTTTTATGCTTTTTATTTATTTTTGAGAGACAGAGAAAGACAAAGTGAGCAGGGGAAGGTCAGAGAGAGAGGGAGACACAGAATC
>NW_021870164.1:0-814 GCF_006229205.1 Suricata suricatta | reverse complement strand
TTTTTTTTTTGCTTTTGTTTCACTTGCCTAAGGAGAATTTAGAAAAAAATTGCTATTGCCAATGTCAAAGAGGTTACTGCCTGTGTTCTAGTCTAGGATTTTGATGTTTCCTGTTTCACATTTAAGTTTTTCATCCATTTTGAATTTACTTTTGTGTATGGTGTAAGCAAGGGGCCCAGTTTCATTCTTTTGCATGTTGCTGTCCAGTTTTCCCAACACCATTTGTTGAAGAGACTGCCTTTATTCAAGTAGATGTTCTTTCCTGTTTTGTCGAAGATTAATTGATGATATAGTTGTGGATTCATTTCTGGGTTTTCTATTTTGTTCCATTGATGTCTGTTCCTGTTTTTTTGTTTTGTTTGTTTTCTTGTTTTTGCCAGGAACACACTATCTTCATCACTACAGCTTTGTAATATAATTCAAAGTCCAGAAAAGCTTTGGTTTTCTTTTTCAAGATTGCTTTGGCTATTCAGGGTCTTTTGTGGTTCCATACAAATTTTAAGACTGTTTGTTCTAGTTTTGTAAAGAATGCTGGTATTATTTTGATAGGGATTACATTGAATACATCAATTGCTTTGGGTAGCATAAACATTTTAACAATATTTGTTCTTCCAATCCATGAGCATAGAAATGTTTTCCAATTTTTGTGTCCTCATCAATTTATTTCATAGTGTTTATAGTCTTCAGAGTATAGATCTTACCTCTTTGGTCAGGTTTATTCCTAGGTATCTTCTGGGTTTTGTTGAAATTGTAAATGGAGTTGATTGCTTGATTTCTCTTTCTGCTGCTTTATCATTGGTGTATAGAAATGCAA
>NW_021870163.1:0-814 GCF_006229205.1 Suricata suricatta | reverse complement strand
CACCATCCGGAAGGAAGCCTGACCACCATGGCATCCGGGGCCCACGTGCAGGCCAAAGGCCAGGCGGCTGCACCAGGGCCACTGGGGAGAGTCTACCTTCTTGTTAGTTTGTACTTGTTGGCAATTTCTTTCCTCCTGTCCCATATTCTTCCTAAAATTAGACTTGAAATCAAGTTTAGCCCCATAAAAGCACAATTAGCACTAGAAAAACAGACTAGTAGATTGTAACTTCAGCAACGACAACCAATGTTTTTTTCCACCCCAGTTTAGGCCACAACGCAAGGAGGAGATGGTGCCTTGGCTTCCCGTGCCCCCCGGTTTCCGAAACAGGGCACATGCCAGGCACGAAGTTACCGGGAGAAACAGGAACAGTCGGGCTCTGAACTCCGGCTGGAGCCAACACCCCGCCCCGGCATCCCCTTCGCTCAGGGAGACTGTTGCCCAGGGCCCAGCCCAGCACTCTCCTCGCCAAGAACCTGCTGCGGAAAGACGCCGGGGACTGACCTGTGGCTGGAGGGCCGCCGCTCGCCCACGGGCTCTGGGAGGGAGGTCACGTGTTCAGAGCAGACTTCCATGGCGTCCCCTCCTGACTGCTCCCCGTCATGCCCCGGAACTTCAGCTGGCGCCTGTACGGCAGCCCCGGGCGTGGCTGGGCTGTGGAGACAGAGGGTGAGTGGTGGCTCCTGTGGCCCCGTCTTCCCCACAGACAAACTGACCACAAAAACACTATTTTTCTTCCAAAAATCTTTTTAAACTATTTTGACAAAGCGTACTTTCCAGATTATTGGGCAGACACAAGACTCACAACAAAATC
>NW_021870162.1:0-814 GCF_006229205.1 Suricata suricatta | reverse complement strand
GGACAAGCAGGCCTCAGTCATCAGCCGGGGTGCCACGCTCATACTCCAGGTTTGCTGACAGGTCCCCCTGATCCTGCAGCCTGATTTCAGGAACTTGTTCTTGGCTTTCGCTTTTCTCAGGGTAATGAGCTTCAGCCTCATGCTTGCTAACACTAACAAATGAGGCCAATTGCAGCTCAGCTGTGCATCACCTTTCAATAGTGGGTTGACAAGGAGAACAATGGATTTGTTTGCGGCTGTAGAGTCTTCAGGGAGGATCTGTCATCATTGTGGTGAGTGTCAAAGGGGTTTCAGGCTTCCTGAGACTGTCAGAATACAACAGAGAAGGAAGGCGAGTTGGAACCTGCTGACATTTCTTGGGTGAAACTCACAGCCTCCTTTTCCTCTTCTGAGTTTCAACAGGAATGAACTTTGTTCCAGTCAAAGAGGGTTTTAATTATAACAATTGCACACTGCCAATTAGTGGGGTTTTTTTTTCCTAAAGGGTAGTTACCCTATACAGCACATATACATTCATGGCTCAATGATGGAGGAAGGGTAGCTGCCTTCTATATACAGAACTATATAGTTATGCCTAAATAGAGCAAGTGTTCTCACCTTCATGCATCTGTTGATATTTTCTGGGCTAAGGATGGTTTTGTGCCTCTTGGAAGATTCATTCTGGCCATTTGGAAGGCAATATGCAGAATGGCATGCCTACTACCAAGCCTCTGGTGAAGCTGCCCTTCTGTGAGCCAGATGACCAGTTGGAAGGGCCGGCAGGGGTCTCCATTAGTAGGAAATTTGCCCTGAAGCTCTGGACATAACCCACAGA
>NW_021870161.1:0-814 GCF_006229205.1 Suricata suricatta | reverse complement strand
TTTTTTTTTATGTTTATTTATTTTTGAGAGAGAGAGAGTGCAGGGAAAGGGCAGAGAGAGAGGGAGACACAATCTGAAGCAGGCTTCAGGGTCTGAGCCTGACATGGGGCTTGAACTCACAAACTGAGATTATGACCTAAGCCGAAGTCAGATGCCTAACCGAATGAGCCACCCAGGCACCCCTACCCACCCTATGTAAAGTATCAACCCTACTGGGGCACCTGGGTGGCTCAATTGGTTAAGCATCTGACTTTGGCTCAGGTCATGATCTCATGGTTCGTGAGTTCGAGCCCCACATCGGGCTCTGTGGTCACAGCTCAGAACCTGGAGCCTGCTTTGGATTCTGTGTCTTCCTCTCTCTCTGTTCCTCCCCCACTCACACTCTGTCACTCTCTCTCTCAAAAATAAATAAATATCAAATAAATAAATAAATAAATAAATAAACAACCCTTCTCTCCCTACCTAGGCTCTCTCTATCCCTTTCCCTGTGTGTTATAGCACTTATCACCATTTGAAACATTTTATACTCTATTTTTTTGGTTATTGTCTGTCTCTCCCTCTGCCTGCCCCCCCCCCAACAGAATTTATGGCCCACGAGGACAGGAATTTTTGTTTATTTGTTTCACTGCCGTATCCCCAGTGCCTAGAATATTATAGGTACCCAAATAAGTTGTATTTTTTAATTTTATTTCTTTGAGAGAGAGAGAGAGAGAGAGAGAGAGAGAGAGAGAGAGAGCACGAGAGAGCAAGCATGAGCAAGGGAGGGGCAGAGAGAATCACAAAGGAGGCTCCAAACTGTCAGCATGGAGGCCAA
>NW_021870160.1:0-814 GCF_006229205.1 Suricata suricatta | reverse complement strand
AAACCGGAATGGCTTTACCTACCACTTACCTTTCAAGGGCATCATGAAGATCTGTATCCCTGTAATGTTTGTCCAAGAAATCAGAGCTTTGTGGAGGATTGTCACTGGCTAAATATAAAGGATGTTATTATCCCCCCAAACCTTGGCAATTCTTTGTCACTTTCCTTTTGAGAAGAAAATCGTACTTACCCAAAGCATTTCATTAGCACCTGAACTGTCTGTTTGATATAAATTTAGAAACCTAACTTTATAAAACCCCACAGCCAAATGCATTAGCTTTAGGAGCCCAGGGCCCCTGTAATATCATTATTGCAAAAAATAAAGTTTGGCATGTGGCCTTGCTTGACGGTTCAGTCTAAACTGTGAATCATCTCTGTTTAGAGAGGCCCCTTCAAACTATTTTGCGGGGTAGTTTGTCTACATTTGCCTACATTTCCTATAACAATTAGCTTCTGCCAAGTAGATTTTAGAGACTTGCTGAGAATATACTACCATCTATCTGAACATTTGGGATTTCTTCTCTAATGCACCTAAAAAACAAAGTGCCATTTAGGAGACACATTTACTCCTGATCAGACCTTTTTGACTGGCTAAGAATGTACATTGAAGACATACTATAGAGCCGTACAGCCCCATGGATATTGCAAATAACATTTTTGACAGCATTTCAGAGGGGTGAGTGGAATCTTTAAGTCAGATAGTTCCCCTTTCTGTTAAGATCATGTACTAGTTTTTCCCAATCCCTAATCTCTTTAGAAGGAGATCCAGACCTACATAATGATACCAGTCCTGTGTTTGGCATGTGTATTGTTGC
>NW_021870159.1:0-1655 GCF_006229205.1 Suricata suricatta | reverse complement strand
TGAGCCTTCAGGGCCACCAGTCTGGCATTCGGCACTGGTGCTCTGAGCCTCAGTTAGCTTATCTGTAAAGCGGAGATCACAATACTTTCCACCACATGAGTTGGCATGTAAAGCGCTCAGCCTAGAACACACGCTCAGTAAATGTTGGCCGTGTACCGCTACTGGCCGTGCGGAGCCTTTCTGGAGCCCGCACACCACAGTCCCCTAACTGGCCGGGCAGTATAGCCACTAGTCAAATCCTCTGCTCAGCAGAGGCCTCCCTGGACTCCTGGGCCGTCCTTGTGGGTGCATTCCCGGGCGTCGAGTGGGCAGAGAAGCCCTGTGAGTAGACCCCAGTCTTCTCTCACCTCCCCCACCCTGAGACCCTGGCCAGACCTTTACAGTCCTCGTGGCAAATGTTTTCCGAGTGACTCCGGTAATCATTGCACCAGTAGTGGCTGTTGATCTGGAAGATGCCATAGTTGAAGCTGCCATCTGCATTTTCATTTACCTTTCATAGGTTGAAGTTGCTTTCCACAAAAGCCAGGCACAGCCCTTAGAACAGGGAGAAGATTTTCAGAGGGCTCTGAACCAAGTACACAGGAGATGGAGGAGAAAGGGAGATAGGGAAGCAGATGGAAGGAACAAGGCCTAAGAGGCTAGAGGGTGCACACTGGCTAGAATCACCCATTAGCTTCTCCCCTCGCCCTTCGGGCCACCTGCCTGCCCCTCGGTACAACTGCACATCAACTCTGTCCATCCATGCCTCCTGCACTTGTGCCATGATCGCCTGCTGTGTGCCATGATCACCTACTATGTGCAAAGCCCAGTGAGGGACATTTAGCTGGGTCAAATGCAGCTAGTGCCTTCAAGGGGCCGATGGTACAAGAATGAAGATACCTTACACAACCACAAGACAAGATAAAAGGAGAACAGCACAAGACAAGTGTGTACAAGTCTAGGCAAAAGGAATCTGGTCCCACCATGGACAAGGATGGAGCCTTTGTACCGTCTGCTCCCTCGGCCTGGAAGGCTCTTCCCCAGACATTTGGGTGACCGGGTCCTTTGCTTCATTCAGTGCCACTCAATGTCACCTCCTCAGAGAGGTGTTCCTTACCCTCCCCTTCTAGGATAGCGTTACCTAGCACTCCCCCTGCTTTGTCACCACCAGGAAGTGCTGCATATGTCTGTGTGTTCCTTTGGGCTCGCCTTTCCCCCTGGGGTTCGAACGCTGTGAAGGAAGGAGCTTTGAGGATGTCTCTGTCCCCAGCAGCTAAAATAGTTCCTGGGACATAGTAAGTGCCCAGTTACTAATTGTGGAACTAATATAGAAAGTCGGGAAGGGAAAGGCTGCTTTCTGAACTTGGCTTCGAAAGATGAATGACGGGAAGATGGCCACATAGGGCGTGACCAGGGGCGGAGGAGGAATGGGGGGCCCGGGGGGTGGGAGAGCGGCACTCACAGTCACTCAGCGAGTAGCCCTCAAAGCCATCCAAATCCTCCTTGTGCAGCACGCTGGCCAAGTCACAGCGACTGATGAGCCTGGCCTCCTGGATAGCGACGAGGCAGCTGACCAAGGACACGAGTAGTGCCCTCACCATCTTCGGAGAGGGAAGGTGCAGGTGAAGGCCCGTGCTCCTGAGAATCTCCCAGACATGCTGCTGGCCTCCCCCGAG
>NW_021870158.1:0-814 GCF_006229205.1 Suricata suricatta | reverse complement strand
CCAAGCCTCTATCCCTCACCTTTTCACTCCCAGTCCAGTTTCAATGCAAGAAACCAAAGTAGGCTCCATCAAACTGGAAAACCCATGAGTCCTATGACTTGTGCTTTGCCTAAGAACATTCTTCCCTTGCATAAGTGATGCTTCTCTAAAGCTTACCAGTCTCTTTCTTTCGCCTTTACAGTAGGCTTTGAATTTCTCAAGCTCACTGGTTTGGGAGGGAATGACTTCATCCTCTTTTCCAGATATGGACCATAATTGATTTTACCTAATCCTCCTGCACAAGGTGATTTTACATCACCTCCTGCAGGTGTTGGTTCAAGGATGAGCACATGATCCATGCCAGGCCCATCAGGGACAACTCTTTCTCTTTTTGGTAGCATCAAATCAAAGGCACCTGTAGCCTCCTGAATGCCCACAGCCACTGCATGACCACAGGAGGAAAGCTATCATTGATGAAGAAGCCTTTAAGGAAAAGAGAATCTAGGTGCTTGTTCCATTGCTTAAGTGCCAGATGAGGACAGGCTTAAAGCCCTTTTTACCATCTCCAGCGATGAGAAACACTAAAGCAAAATAGACAAAGTAACTGTCTTCTATCAATTTAGATACTATTTTTGTTGTTGTTGTTAGTTGCAACCCCAAACATTCTAACTAACACACCCTGCAACTTCCTTTGCCTCACATGCTGGTTTGGACCACTGAAAGTATACTGTTGTCTACTCAACCCTCCCTTACAGCATGAACACACAAAGTTGTGACAAGGAAGACGTGTTTACAGGAGCTTGGGAATATAAAGTTGTGAGTAGGTTACAAATAC
>NW_021870157.1:0-814 GCF_006229205.1 Suricata suricatta | reverse complement strand
ACTCATTCTACAAAGCCAGCATCACTTTGATTCCCAAACCAGAGACCCAGCAAAAAAAGAGTACAGGCCAATATCCTTAATGAATAAAGATGTATCTTAAATTCCTAAGTAGGGCTCAACACCAGGTCTGAGTTACAGCTCCAAGATGTACCTTTGTTCCTTGGTAATAAAGAGCCCTATTTATGCTCTGCCAGATGGTCCTTAGATCACTCTTTGAGAAACAGTGAACTAGAGAAGCTGTCCCCACTGCTTGCAACTGTAATACTCTATGATTCAGTCAATGTCTTTGTAACTTACTTTTATATTGTCCTTCCTTGCTCTTAAGCAGGGCAAACCAGGCTATTAGATTTGTCCTCTTTCATATCAGAAAGGCAAAAAAAAAATTACTAGGGTTTCCCTTAGATCTGTATTTTCTGTGAATAATACAATAACCTCAGACAGCCCAGGGAGAGCTTACTTTTCAAAACTGCTTTCAGATGGGGTATCTTCTACTCTGTAGTCTCACCTTCCCTATAATTTTTGTAATTCAAACAGGGCTCATAAACCACAATTGATCTTAAAGGAGTCACCTTTTAGACTGTCTCCTCAAAAAGATTTAAACTCCTAAGTGCAAGATGGAATAATATGATAGAGTTGAAAATCTAGTTATATTCTTAAAGTAAGACTGCATTTAGGCAAACTAAAAGACCTACCAAAGAAAATGATGTTTGAC
Organism: Suricata suricatta; assembly: GCF_006229205.1. Taxonomy (NCBI): domain Eukaryota; kingdom Metazoa; phylum Chordata; class Mammalia; order Carnivora; family Herpestidae; genus Suricata; species Suricata suricatta. Next base: position 102 of record NW_021870157.1, on the reverse strand, counting down.
CTTTACTTTCAATTTCTTACATAATTCTGCCTTGTTTTTTCAACAATAAAGAGACAATTACATTTAAAATATTTTGGTATTTAGTTAAGGGAGTTCTATTTT
>NW_021870156.1:0-814 GCF_006229205.1 Suricata suricatta | reverse complement strand
AATTATAGTTTTGCTTTATTTTGTGATGACTGGGCCAAAAACTTCATTCAGCAAACAGACAAAAAGTATATTTGTGTACCTATCATATAGAGAGGCAACATGGGCTGTGAGGAAAGCTTGCTTGGGCTTCAAGCTGGGTTTTCCACTTACCTGTGTGGCCTTGGGCAAGTTACATAACCTTCCTGGGCCTCAGTTTTCTGGGCTATAAAATAAGATATTAATAGTATGTTCCTCAAAGCTGTGAAAGTTGAATAAGAACCTGTGTTTGGATCATGGCACATTAACTATTATTATTTTATTATGGTTATTATTTGCTTTCTTGGAGATGTGGGTTGTAAATCAGTAGACAAGGTCCATAGAATTGGAACTATATTTTCTACCTGATATAACTGTTATGAAGAAAGCATCATAACATTATAGACACTGTGGGCATATGAGGTGTGGGAAACTTTGCATAGGGTGGTCAGAGAAGAGGCACCTTGAGGAGATGTTATTTGATCTGAGACCTGACTGAGGAGGGCAGAAAAAAGGAGGTCATAGCTGGAGGGCACTTAGTGTCCAAACACTGTTTCTGTTCCTTTTTTTTTTATTATTATTTCAAAAAACCTGAAGTATACTTGACATACAACATTATATTCATTTCAGGTGTACAGTGTAATGATTTGATATTTGTATATATTGCAAAATGATCACTGCAATGTCTAGTTTATGTTCGTCGTCATACATAGCTACGGATTTTTCTTTCCTTGTGATGACAACTTTTTTTACTCTCTTGGCAACTCTCAGGTACACGGTATTATTAACTACAGTTGCT
>NW_021870155.1:0-814 GCF_006229205.1 Suricata suricatta | reverse complement strand
AATCTAAGAACTTCTGGAGGGAGGGGTGGGGTCATCTGGGATTAATGATGAAGGGATCCTGTCACCTCTGAGCATGTTTTTTGTTTTTTTTTTTTTACCTGTGGTTCTGCAACAAAGAAGCTATTGTGCTTCAAAACAGAAGCTTTAAGGATGTCAGGCAAGCCAGGCAAAGGGGGCCAGCCAGCGGGTGGTTGCTTACTGAAAATTTCAGTAGCATTTTCAAGATAATTGGCTTAATTACATGCCAAACTAAATTGTAATTTTAAGGGCACTACAAATAACAAAGATTTATTCTAAAGCTCTGTAAGTAGGCCTTTGTTCTTTATTTCCTGTAAATAGATCTCTGGTGGAGTAACCAGGACCTGAAATGTTTGGGGCAAGACTGTGAGGCACAGGCACTCTACTTGAGGATGGTTAGGGCTATTTGGATTAAGGAACGTATAGTCCCTCTGAGGGTGATAGGTAAGAACTAAATAAAATAAATTCTAATATTATTAATTTGTATTAATAGTGTTGCAGCTAAAGGCAGTTTAGTGAGTAGTCGAAAGCAGGACTTCGCTTTGGAAGCAGACTGCTGGGATTTATTACTCAACTTTCTACTACGTGTGTGATCAGTAACCATTTGCATTTGATTTGAATCCATTGTCAACTTTCCCCTAAAGTCAGACATATCAGTATATAATGGATACATGCATAATGCTACTGTTAGTGTTTTGCAATTTATAAAAAGTTTAGTGATCTAACATGAACCATTTTCTAGATTAGTACATGAAAAAGAGGGCCATGGTATTTCTTTGTCTTAGTAACTATTGGT
>NW_021870154.1:0-814 GCF_006229205.1 Suricata suricatta | reverse complement strand
AATTCATGTATTTGTTCTGGTAAGTTTTGGGTGGAATCTTTTGGGTGTTCTACCTAGAGTATCATGTCATCTGTAGATAGTGAAAGTTTGTCTTCTTTCTTGCCAATGTGGATGCCTTTTCTTTCTTTTTGTTGCCTGATTGCTGAGGCTAGGACTTCTGGTACTGTGTTAACTAACAGTGGTGAGAGTTGACATCTCTGTTCTGTTCCTGACCAGAGAAGAACATCTCTCAGGTTTCCCCAATTGAGGATGATATTACCTATGGGTTTTTCATATATGGCCTTGATTGTGTAGAGGTATGTTTCCTTTAACCCCACATAATTGAGGGTTTTTATCATGATTGGATAGTGTACTTTGTCAAAGGACTCATCTGCATCTATTGATAGAATCATATGATTCTTATCCTTTCTTTTCTTAATGTGGTGCACCATATCAACTGATTTGCAAATTTGCACCGCACTTGTAATCCAGGCATAAACCCCACATGATCATGGTGAATGATTCTTTTAATGTACTGTTAGTTTTGATGTGCCAGTGTTTTGTTGATAATTTTTACATCTATACCCATCTGGAATATTGGTCTTTCTTAGTGGGGTTTTGTCTGGTTTTGGTATCAGGGTAATGCTGACCTCATAGGATGAATTTGAATGTTTTACTGATATTTCTGGTTTTTTGGAACATATTGAGAAGAATAGGTATTAATTATTCTCTAAATGTTTGGTAGAATTTCTTTGTGTAGCCATATGGCCCTGGACTTTTGTTTTGTTGGAAGATTTTTGTTTACTGATCCATTTCTTGACTGGTTATCAGTCTG
>NW_021870153.1:0-814 GCF_006229205.1 Suricata suricatta | reverse complement strand
TTTTCTCGTTTTTACATATATGTATACATTCCATAGCCCCTCTATCTCTTCAGATCAATCCTGGACATCCAGACAGATGGGGTCACTGAGAGTTGATCTCTTAGGTTGAGGAAGATGGCTTTAGTCACCTTCCTATAATAATAAGAGGTATAATTTATTGAGTTGCTACTACATGCCAGGTACTGCTGCTTACTATGACTGTGTTAACATATTTAATCCTCCCAACAATCTATGCTGTGATATTATTATTCCTATTTTAAAGATGAGAAAATTAACACAGCTCATAAATGAGTCCAGCTCTAGTAGAGACATTCTACTTTAAGGGCTCCCATTTTTTAATCATTATGCTGTATAGAACTGTATGGAAGACACCGTTCTGGGTCACCATTCAGTGGAAAGAGTTTAAGTACCATGAAAAAGCCAAATCTAAATCCAAATTTGGCCACTTACTAGTTGTATCATCTAGTGATGGGAACCTCAGTGTTCACATGTGTAAAATGAAAATAAATTTAATTTCATACTAACATGACAAGAGGCAACTTTGATGAGGTATGACGTCTCTAACCTAATAAACAGTTGGTAAATGTTAACTTTAACTCATACTCTGCCATGTGTAAAAAAAAAAAGACTCAAAGTATGGTATACAAGATTCACCAAACAACTACCTCAACCATTACACCTAAAAACTACGTGTCACTAAAATATACACAGGGGGCGCCTGGGTGGCTCAGTTGGTTAAATGTCCAAATCTTGGTTTCAGCAGAGGTCATGATTTCATGGTTCATGAATTCAAGCACCATGTCAGGCTCTGCAC
>NW_021870152.1:0-814 GCF_006229205.1 Suricata suricatta | reverse complement strand
GTTTAAAAAAATTCAAGCAACAAATCTCTGTAGGATTATCAACTTGAGGACACTTGTGAAGCAGTAACCCCACAGGTGTCATCTTACTTAATTTTTTTGTCAACAATTTGGTTAAGTGGATTTTATAAATGATTCAAAATATGTCTGAGTGGCTGAAACTAGAAGCAAAAATGGTTTTTAAAATAACCTTGACAGCGTTTCCTGCTGACAGACAAGGGGGCAGAGATGATGAACGTTCCCAAAGCGATAGGTCCTTCTTCACAAGGGAAGAGGGTTGTATGAAGGTTTAATACGTTGAGCCCAGCTGCTGTCTAAGAAACTCTATTCATTCTAGGATGCTGGAATTTTGAACTCAGGGGAAAAAAAGAAAAAGTCTGGGAGATGAAGGCTTGATACTGTATAGCTTTGGTTTTACGAGGAAACAATTAAAATATTGACATTGGAATGACCCCTAAAAAAGCCCTGGGGTGTCCCAGTGGGTGATGTACGGCCTCTCAGCTCCAAATTCTCTCTTCATTGCTTTGCACGTGGTGCTGGAGCTGGATCCTGTGGACGTTTGTCCTCTGCCAGGTGGCCCTAGGTGGACCTTTGTCACAGGGCTGCTGCGAGAGCAGGAGGAGGTGGTTTGTCTTCCTGGTTCTGGCGTTTTCCTCTCTCCTCTTGTTCCTGCAGCAGTGGGGACATCCTGTGGCAGTCAGCTCAGTCAACTCAGCAGTCTCTTTACTGGTGTCGGTTACTAGACAGTTCTGCCAGAGCCCCCGCCAGCTTCCTAGAAAGGACAATACCCCCACCAGCTGCTTCCTGAGGAACTGGC
>NW_021870151.1:0-814 GCF_006229205.1 Suricata suricatta | reverse complement strand
GGGTGTCCTTTTTAATCTAGAGAAATCTTGTACAAAACCATCACCATCAAAGAAACGCTGTTCTGACAATGCTGAAGTAGAAGTTTCCAACTTGGAGAATGAAAAGCTAGTTGAGTCAGCTTCTGCAAAAGCCTGTCCTCCAAGCCCCACGCCTCCTCGGGCACAGCCGCAAGTGTCAGCTCCTGTCAGCGAGGCCGAGGCTGTCCCGGCACCGCTGCTGGGTGTGAGGACGGGACTTCATTCAAGATTGGAAGCGAGGACAGGCTCCTCGGTGAAGACACGAATGCAAAGGCTGGCGGAGCAGCGGCGCCACTGGGATAATGATGACATAACAGGTATGAATTAGAGGCATGATATGGGCCTTCAAATCTGTTTCAAGAAGATTCAACTTGGTAGGTTGAAAATATGATTTATTGGTTACCACACAAAAGATAAATGATCTCCTGAGTGTCCGTTGCTTACAAATGGTTTGTGTATCAATAGCGTATTTATAAGTTGGTTGCGTCCTCGTTGAAGTGGGTGCTGATGAGGTTCTTAGACCAGCTCACAAAAGCTTGGTCTTATGATAGAATTATCTTATATTTTCAATAATAACAGACAGCTAACTGTACCCTTGGCATTATTAGCATTGCTGACCTTTGACTCCGTATGCAGGGAATCCTATTTGATGGGTTAACTAATTAAATTGAGTGGCTAAGGTGTGCAATACTTTTTAGTAGAGGGGAGCGAACACTTCCCCACTAACTGAGCACCTACTGTTAATGCTGAGGTGCTGGGAACCAGGAAGTGACCTGGGCTCATACTCAGATGGAGA
>NW_021870150.1:0-814 GCF_006229205.1 Suricata suricatta | reverse complement strand
AGAGCAAGCCCTACAACTCTTACAGTTGAGCTGCGAAGGGTAGATAAGGGACAGTAGTTAAGGGGTGGAAATGGGGAATGGTATGCAATTTTTGTGCTGTTTCTCCTTGGAAGGATCTTAAATTTGGAGTTAGGAAATGCAAGAATGGATGTGTAAGTGCCTGGTGCCTGCCCAGGAGGGGCTTAGCCAGCATGGCTGAGTCGAACCTGGACGGCTGCCGGTTCTTTCCCGGATGTTTCCTGGGGCCTCCGCACTGACCTTCCGTCTGGGGCGGTTCCAGGCTCACGCAAGCAAAGCAGCCTGGATGACAGAGAAGTCTTTCATCATTCCAAGTACTTTGACCAGCAGCCACTGTTCAAATGTTGAATTCAGAAAACTAAACGTAACCTAAACAAATCTTATTATCTTACAGCGTGAACTTCTTGCCTGAAGATTGTAAAGAGTGACTGGTTTGAAAATGGAAAACCAAGAACCAGCGGATCCTTCTAACAATACCAAACAGTCTATTATTTCAGAGGAGGTATAAATTGTTTCTCACTGCCCTGCCCTCTCCCCACACAGAGCTGAGTCCAGATGAAACGGGTAGACTGTCGTTTCGAATGGCTGTATTTAATGCCTGAAGACAGCCTTTAACCAGTGTCCCTGCTCCCTTTTTAGGGCTCGGGGGCATTTTGTTCCTCTACGGGAGCAATAATGTATCTCTTAATTATATCCACTAGTGAAACCGAGACTGTTTTAAAGTAGATTTTGGCTGTTCGTATAAAAATGCTCAAATTTTATTAAAAGTTTCCCCAGGTAGAAGAGTACGTCCTGT
>NW_021870149.1:0-814 GCF_006229205.1 Suricata suricatta | reverse complement strand
GGTGCAATTTGGTGGGGCCAGAGGGACACACTTTTGTGAATTTTACTTTCGGAAACCCTGTCAAGTTCTCTCAGTGAGGATTAGAGAAAATCCCCTCATGCTTCTGGCAAAGGGAGAGAAAAGAAGTCTTTTTTATTTTTTTATTATTTTTTTAATTTAGAACCTTTTTTAATGTTTATTCATTTTAGAGGGGGGGGGGGCGAGCAAACATGAGTGAGGGAGAGGCAGAGACAGAGAGGGAGATACAGAATCCAAACAGGCTCCAGGCTCTGAGCTATCAGCACAAAGCCTGATGTGGGGCTCGAACTCGGAAACAGGGACATCATGACCTGAGCTGAAGTCAGATGCTTAACTGTCTGAGCCACTGAGGTGCCTCGAGCATTCCTTTTTAACTATACACCGTTTCTCTAACGTGGGGTACTAATAATGAAGTCCTGGGGGAGAAATAGGATTAGGTGTGATAATATTTGATAAGCATATAGTACAGGGCCTCTAAGGGCTGTTACTGCAGTGACTTTACTGTCTTTCCATACATAAGCTGAAAGTTATACTCATCTAGTAGAGAAGCTGTGCAGGAAACAGAGATGCAGAAATGGGCTGAAAGGAGTGTTGTGAAATTTGGCCTAAGCAGCACCTTTAAAATACATGATGATTTGCATCTTGGAGGCGTTACTGTCATTTGGCATACCATCATATATGTTCTCCTGTGTGTCTCATGTAAGAGTAATTCACCTCCTGCTGACAAAGAAAAGAGACGGGCAGTTTCTGAATGCTGCCCTACTTTTCCAGGCCTTTTACTTCAGGGCTGGGGTTA
>NW_021870148.1:0-1655 GCF_006229205.1 Suricata suricatta | reverse complement strand
ATATCATATTATTATTATCTTTCTTTGACTTACGTCACATAGCATAATACCTTGTAGGTCTGTCTACTTTGTTACAAATGGCGAGTAGGAACAACAAAAGCAGAAATACCAGCAGAGTGGAATGGGGAGGGAGAATGGGCAATATGGGTAAATAGGATTAGGAAGGACAGGCTTCCAGGAATGGAATTAGGCTGTCATGGTGACACAGGATACAACACAGGGCGTACATTCAGTGGTATTATAACATCACCCTATGGTGACAGGCGGTAGCTCTCTTGTGGTGAGTGAATTAATGCTATACAGTTGTCAAATCACCAACCTTTACATCTGATCTGATGTAACATTGTATGTCAGGTATACCTTAAGAGAAAAGAGAGAACACAAATTAGGTACCAATATACATATACATATATAGGTTACAGTGTTTTCTTAAGTTGCCTACAACAAAAGGTAACCGACTCTCCAAATCATGCTCATCCTAGGTGTTCATAGTAAGATGTAGACTTAGGAAAGCTAATTTATCGTTATCAAAATGAAAGTGAAGGTAAATTGCTAGAGAGAAGTAAGACATGGTCGGGAAGAGAGTGTGCGCAGGTGAGTGAAAAAGTGAATAGGAGCATCTAGAGGAGTCTGGCGTCCTCACTGGCTGAGCATCCTAGGAGACACTTTATTTCTGTGAGAGCTTTTGAAGTTGGTCACCCTGCAATGTGCTCTCTCTCCTCTCTCCTCTCCTAAAGTGCCTGTACTCATGGGCACAAGTCTTCTGAAGACTTTTCTGTCGATGTGGATTCTTTGGGGAAAACATGAAAGTGCAATTAAATTTTAAGTCTATGCCCTTTTGAGGCAAAGTCAGATTTGGGCAAGAAACCTGATGTAAAAACGCAAGAGATCCTGTAGTATGAAGCTATAGAAATTACTAAAAGGGCAGGGAAAACTTGATATTTTCAAGAGCTATGCAATCCACGGGCCCAAAGCTAAGAAATGCAACACTGCAACCAGAATCCGTTGTAACTGCTTTACTTATTTAAGAGGCATCTATTTCCAAGGATACGTTTGGCATGGTACTAGAAGAAGGAGGAAAAATGTGGTTGACCATGTTCACCATGCAAGGGTGGAGGCATCTTGACAGAAAAGTGAAGAGAGAGAAGGGCCTTGGTCTCACCTATTTTGTCCTCTTCCCCATGTTTAAGAATCCATTGAAACAGTTCATCTTCTGTGATGCAGGCCTGGAATTTGGCCTGGGACCTATGTTCTGCATGTGAGTCTAGAGGGGGCAGTGTGCTCCAGATTACAGACGTATTTTTGTGGTTTTGCTTCATTTTGTAAATACACGTAGTGCCCTTGACATAACTCAAGCTGGATACCATGGAGACTTAATTCAATCTGTTGAGGTGAGCCTCTGCCGACTCTTTTTCTACTACCTCAAAAGGATTCGCGTTTTTATTGTTCTTTGGTTAATCTTGAGAGAGAAGTGCGGTAATGGAGCCATAGATTCAGCCCTGGCATTCAATAAACTCTGCCTGTCCCTCTTCTCCCTTCCTGGATGAATCATATTTGTATGGAGAGGTACCTTCCTATGAGCACTCTCAGGAAGGAAGACAAGAACATCATCCTGGAAAGAAGGACATGAGATGAGATATCAGTCAGCAGGAGGA
>NW_021870147.1:0-814 GCF_006229205.1 Suricata suricatta | reverse complement strand
CTTGACCCACAGTTTGAAAAACAGTTATGAAACACGTCGGATATGGGGGCTGAGCTATTTCGTTAAATTTGTTCCTAGAAAGTCAGTCATATGGGACCTGCTCAATAAGTATCAAAAGACCAAAATCCTGCTCTCAGAGTTCCAGGGTTGTTTTCTCTCTTTCCTGACCCATCTCTATGCTAAAAAATGTATAGACCAACGGGGAGGGGAAAGGAGGCATCAGTAGCTAGATTTTCTCCATCCTGCCCCAAAATGGATCCACCTAAATGCCTTTAGTCAGTAAGGCTGAGGAACAGTGAGGCTGTGCTACTTTGGTAGCTTTAAAAAAAAAAAGGTATAATAGGGGCAGCTGAGTGGTTCAGTCAGTTGAGCATCGGACTTTGGTTCAGGGCATGATCTCACGGATCGTGGGTTTGAGCCCCGAGTCAGTCTGTCCTGACAGCTCAGAGTCTGGCACCTGTTTCCAATTCTATGTCTCCCTCTCTCTTTGCCCCTCCCCTACTGGTATTCTGTCTCTCTGTCTCTCTCAAAAATAAACATTAAAAAAATTTTACATATAATACAGAAAAAAATGGTGATTCTCCAAATTCTATCCAAGTTTCCTAGATTGAGGACGATGATATTTTTACATGATAACATTTACTTTCCCATAAGACCTCATGCCTGAAGACGCAAAACATTAGCATAAACGTGGCTATTCTCAGTGTATGAAAAGTTCATGCTGCTTCCTACACATTCTTGGGGTGCTTTGAAATTGTAATTTCTTCAGCTATTAAAAAAGAAGAGCAGTGAGACTATAATGGTTTTCTTTGAT
>NW_021870146.1:0-814 GCF_006229205.1 Suricata suricatta | reverse complement strand
TTTTGAGATGTGTTTTGGAATATAACAACTCTGCCCCCAGGAATGATCATCTGAAACCATTTCATTTCGTTGTTTGCACGTTAAGTTTTCATTGCCACCCACTTGAAGGGAACCCCAGAGAACTGGGACCTCATCATCCTAGGTCACCACCGCAGCCTCAGCCACCACACATACACCACACAGGAAGGGATGTGTGTCCTTCTGTCAGCTGTTCGTCAGGTATCATGAACTAGAAGCGGATGCAGAGCAGGGTGGGTCTTGAAACCACAAGGTGAGAGGAGAACACAGCTCTACAAACTTACCTTTGCTTCTTTTGCAGCTTGACCAGGTGGGTGGACACGGTAGGTGGCTCACTTAGCATCTTTCCTAACTCCTTCTGAAGCTTTTCCTTCACGGGAAAGCCTGGGCAGCCAAAAAGGACATCTCTCAGTTGCCTTTGCACCTAGGGTTCTGCCAGTCCTACACACCCTCATAGACGTGACTTTGGTCCTGTTAAGTGGTCACTAATGGCACAGGATGCATCCTTTTGCAGGTGCAGGTTAGCAGGCCAGCAGCACGGCTCTGCAAATAACAGTTGGGGTTGGCATCACGGGCTGTGGCCACAGCAGTCACACGGGGCCCCACGCTTGCCAGGGCTCTGTACTGGGTTTCCTGCTCTGTTACCTCGGTCATTCTTAGTAATTTTGAACATGGGGCCTGCATTTTCATTCTGCACGGGGCCATACAAATCACACAGCCAGTTCTGCCCACAATTCTAGGAGCGGCCTCCTCTTCTCCTGGGGATGTGCTTCCAGAGCCAGCAGGTGTGGCCACG
>NW_021870145.1:0-814 GCF_006229205.1 Suricata suricatta | reverse complement strand
GAGAGCCGACTGAGGCCAGCCCGGGTGAAGACACCCTCCCACCACCCTGTCAGACCCCCGGGAGGAGACGAAGGTGCTCCCGGGCTGCTTCCCGCGCCCGCGCTGCATTCGTTGGACTGAGGCCGTTGGCCGGCTTGTTGGACGTGGAAACAGGGCGGCAGTTACCGTCCTAAGAACGCTTTACCTGCTAGAAACGTGCCTGGGCAGGGCGCCGGGGACCCACGTCAGCTCAGGTCGTGATCTCACAGTCCGTGGGTTCAAGCCCCGCGTCGGGCCCTGTGCTGACAGCTCAGAGCCTGGAGCCTGTTCTAACTCTGTGTCTCCCTCTCTCTCTGCCCCTCCCCCGCTCGTGCTTTCTCTGTCTCTTAAAAATAGAAATACAATTATTAAAAAGAAATGCATATGGTCATGTACAGGTGCAGGGCCTTTCTGTCTGGGATTTGTTCGCCCGGAGCAATGGCGGGGGCCCGGGCTACGAGAGTAAGAGGTGGACCGTGCGTACGGCCCATGAGGAGCGTGTTTTGGTTCATTGTTCAAGGCTCCGGACATTGGCTCTGTTTGAGATTTTCCTTAATACAAGTTTAAAGATGAACAAAGGAACAGCTCGTGTGTCCAGTGGGAATGTGGGTATCGGGCGCTCTCAGACAGCCTGGGGCACGGGGCTCCTACCTTCGGGAGGGGCACGTGGCGACGTTAACAACAGACGTGCAAGCACGCGGACGCTCCGAGGCGGAAGCACCCCGCTGTGGGGGATGCAGGGGAGGGACGGGGGTGTGGTTCTGTCAGACGCAGGCTGCAGCTGCGGGCTGCACCA
>NW_021870144.1:0-814 GCF_006229205.1 Suricata suricatta | reverse complement strand
TACTGGGAGTGAGGGAATTGTTCTAGATTTCCCTCTGCACTTGGAAGGAAGATGAATTCTCTATAGAATCCAAAGTTCATTTGTTGAGATTTCTTAATTACATTTTTCAAATCTATATTCTTAGTCTATCCAATTAGTGTGGTAATAGCATTCGTCTCCTGTTAGAAAGTTCTTGGTCAGCTTGCTTATGATTTTTATTATGCATGTTTTCATGCTTTGTCATTTAATACTCGGAATTTATCCCATTGGCGGTAGCATAACTGTAGTTAGTATTTTGGCCTATGTTTGTTATTTTGCTCTTAAACTTGATTGCATGTTAATATTACAGCCTTTGCTTGCTTTTTTGTTCATGTTTGTATTGTATGATTTTGCTTATAAATTTTTCTGTCTTGAATTACAAAATCCCCCCTCAGGGATCCTTTCATTCAGTATGTGGACTTGGCGTATATTTATAACTTCTTGATCATTTTGTTGGTTATTTTTGTTTGCTTACCTTTTCCTTGACTCTTGGCCTTGGCCAATGAAACTCATTTTGGGGATTACTAAACAAATGGAAGGAACTAGGGGTAGAGTCATCCATTTTGGCCACATTGACCATGTAGGGTCTATGGGATAGGTAGGCAGGTGTGTCCAAAGAGGGCATGTGGGAAAGGTTGGGGTTGGAGGTGGATTTGATGATCATGGGCACACTGCTGGCAATTTGAACCTTGGAAGTGGAAAAGATGCTATGGATGTTGACTAAGGCCAAGGGCAGACCCTTAGGGACGATCCCCATTCAAGGATCCATCTGTGAAAGAATGGAGCCATTCGAGGT
>NW_021870143.1:0-814 GCF_006229205.1 Suricata suricatta | reverse complement strand
GATTCCGTTGAGCCAATATTGAGCAGTGATTCCGTTGGTGATAGTGAAAGTTGTCCTACACCATAAGCCTCCTCTCTCTTGTCTCCCTCACACCAGCCACGGAGGTTTTCAAAGGTAAGTACAGGTCATTTGTTTATTTTTCTTTATAATTAGTATTTTCTTTATTATTTTATATTATATTACAGTGTGTAATCATTTTAAAATGAATATTTTTGGATGTAGAACAAATCATCTGAGTTTCCATTATTTCATATGGGGAAATTGTCTTTGATATGCAAGTACTTTGGATTTAAAGCATGTTTCCAGAAAGAATTTTGCTCACAAACCAAGGTTTGACTGTAAAATTTACACTTTAAGTAATTAAATAAAAATTAACTTAAATCACAAATATATAACTAATATATAATGAAATGTGCTAATATTCTGATCATAGCTCACTCATAGAATCAGCTGATAAGGAGAGAATAATTAAAGAAGATTGTAACAATTTTTGCAAAGTCTGGCAGTATGTTTACAGGACCACACAGAAATTCCTTTTACTATTGTTTTTTTCCCTACTTCTCTTCATCCCGTATCTTTTCCCAAATCCATGATTTTTCTCCTTACGTGAGAGACGTTGGAGAAATCTATAGGATTTCCTGCCAGTATCACGTATCTATCTCTATTATAAAAAATCAGTCCAAGAGCATTTTCTCTACTGTATTATCTGGGCACTGAAAACCATCTCACTCTAGTTCTCACTGTTCCAAAGCCAACTGATCTACCTAACCTGACAGGACATGAGTCATTTCCGCAGTTATGTTTCTGTCCCCAC